>NC_060886.1:27303151-27515651 GCF_014805685.1 Silurus meridionalis
GGGTGTGTGTCAAAAGAGAAGAGACCATCACAAAGCACATGCCCTCGCCTACAGATTTCTTAAAGAAGGTGAGATTATATTAACATTTCATTACATATCTACTAAAAATTATTTGGACAATGATACAGAGAAGCCAATTGTGTCTTGTTTTTGGTGATGTATTTTTTTCTATACAGTGTATTTTCACTCTGTGGTAACGTTTTGTTTTCTTCAACAGAATTTCCTGATTCCACCAAACTGATTATGGCGATGGTGACAGCATGGCCAAGTCTTTTTTCCATTGACAGCCCTTTATGCCGAGCCATTCACATAGTCAGCAAACTGAAAGCAAGGGGAAACATATTAGATTTGCTCAGCAAGTATCTGCACTGGAATGAGGTAAGTAGATGAATTACAGTGTTCATCTTAGTGTCGTTTTATATTACTAGCAGACCAGAACAGTCATTAAACATCTTTATTCAACTGGACATTTTATGTATTTTACTGCATTCTTAATCTACTTTTAATTTCCAAGTTTCAATGTCTCGTGAGAAATTCCTCATTAATCCATGTTAAACTAAATCAACAGGTCACTAGTTCTTTTCTTTATAGTTCAAGTGAAAATTGTTACAGGACTTCACTATTTTAGGATATTTTAATACCCATACGTGCATGCAGAATGGAGGTGATATAAACCCATGTAACACTGTGCCTGCTACTGAATAAACAAACTTACATTGTGCCTCAAATTGCGCACTACTCTAGAGCATAATTGAGTTCACCACCACAAGGGTCTTTAAAAAGTGCGCTATTTTAAATGTCTATTATAAATATCCGGATGTCATCTGGAGGTAATTTTCTACAACTCTTCTTGTATTAGGGTTAATAAATTCAGGTTATAAAATGAGCAGAATCCATTTTTACAGTACAACCCCAGTATTTTAAGGATCTGCAATTTAAATTTTTTATTTTTTGTCAACTTTCAGTTACCAACATATTATTGTAAACATTTTATTGAACTGTTTATTAAAGAGAAGATGTATTTTCTGCCAGGAGCCTCCAGAAAAGATCTACAGCACCATCACCAGCACACTGAAGGCTCTTCTTGAAGACAGCAGTCTGACCTTCCAGAAGAACAGTTGGTATGGTGATGATCTCTGTCCTGCTGCCTGGGACTACGTATTTAGCCTGGATCTTCTGTGTGCACAACTGGGCTGGACATGGACCTATAAGAATATGTTAGGGTACTGAATGCAAAATGTCAAACGTATTCCATTCTTAGCTTCTTAGGTTTAATATAAAACATTATATAAATTGAAAACGTGCAAATGTGATAGACTCAATGAGACAGTGCGTGTCTCAATATTATAGAGGCTAAAATATTGCAAATTTCCCATTCTTGTTGCATAAACTCACAATTGATCATAAAACCACAATGGCCATTTTATTACTGTCACAAAAACAATTAATATATCCAATTTTTATTTACTAGAAATGACATTTGGCAGACTCTGGACACTTTGCTGTTGCAAACAAGAACAGAGCAAACACCGTACCGAAACGTCTCTGTAGCAGCTGTTTTCAGGCTACTTGGTAAGTTTACTGTAAATCCTGTTTTGGAGCATAATCTCACATTATTTATAGATTTCTAGATTCTTCAGTTTTTCACTTGTGGTCTTTGTCCATCTTGAACAGGTCGACTTGGCCAACTAGGCCTTAAGAAGAACATGGCAGTGTCAGTAAGAAATCTTTTAAAAGGCATACATGAATTTGGAAACCGAAAACTCTCAAAAGGTACAGTATTATTTATCTTTATTTTTATTGTTTTAGTTCTCTATCAACAAAAAAGTGCTTCAGCAAATCTTAATTTTATGATGGATTTTGTGTGCAGATTTGCCGTGGGAGGTGCAGCTCGCAATGGTCTATGCCACTCATGATCTGGCACCCAGCAACCCCAAAGTCGCTCTAAAGACTGTAGAATCATGGCGGCAAAAAATCAGACAGCCTGTTCCCCTAGCCGTCACCAAGTGCCTTGAGCAAATCGGCTTCCTCTGTCACCAAAACAACTAAATGACTTTTACACTTTTAGATACATTTTATAGAAATATTTTTCTAAAACTTTCTATAGAAATAAATAAAATAAATTTTATGTACTGCAATTTCTGTTGTCTAATATGGTTTTTATCTCTGTGGAAAAAGTCTGAATGCTAAAGACTACCTGATGGAAGACCTCAGTCAGTTTATATCAGGAACATCAGATGTGTATTTTCAGTCACCAGCTGTTCACACTGTGAATCATGACTGTGCTGCAATGCACAGCTTCAATCATTAGGTTTACCAGTGACATGAGCGTGGTGAGTCTCACAGCAAGAATGACTGACGGCTTTCAAACAGAAACTGCAGTGGATGATAAACTGGTGATGATTTAACCATCTTGGTGTTTACCTGTGGAGAACCTCTCCTGGTCTCTCAAATCCTTCAGCATTGTGGATGATCACACACCTTCTTCTGTACTTTATTCCACATGTATCATAAATGCAATGTGTTGTTTGCACATTTACATTTACATTTGTTTAGCAGATGCGATTGTCCAGAGCAACATACAAAAGTGTTCTCTTCGACTGGAGGCCACTCTGTGCAGCTTGGCACGGTTTCTCATTAATGCGGTAAATCAATGCCAAGTGTTGAACTGAATAGTCTATCTCTTTTCCGATCTTACATTTTATTACAAAAGTTTAAATAAAGTTCAAATCTCTAATGAGCCTTTCTGTTTCTTGCAGTTACAGAGGGCAGCTTTGACTGGACACCTCAAAGTTTTTGGTTACTATACAGCAAGGCTTGTTGGTCTAGCGGTATGATTCTCGCTTCGGGTGTGACAGGGCCCGGGTACAACTACCGCACAAGCCCATGTTTTACACGGAATAAACTTAGTGAGGGTGGAAAAGTGATATCAGAACACTGTATAGTTAGATCACTTCTAGCTTGCTGCATGTTCCCTCACAAATCCAAATCAGTTGAAATCCTTTAAGATCGATTTCTTCTCCTAAAGTTGCTGAGCACAAAATTGCCTAAACAACTTGAAATTACTCTGGTTTTATGCTGAACAGCCTGTAAATCGATAACAAAGAAACAAAACAAACCTTGGACCTCTGGCTGGTTGGAACTCACCTTCCCTACACCTGCATGTGCAGGGTATAGTGTCATTCCAGTGTCAAATCAATGCCAAATGTTACACTGCATAGTCTAGCTCTTCTCCAACAGAGCTGCTTCATTTCCTACAGTTATAGAGTGCAGTTTTGGCTAGACACCTTTAAGTTACCCTGTTTATATATTGAAATCTCGTTTTCAGTACTATCTTACCTTTTAGGTAGCACCATGGCATATGCAGCGTATAGTGTTATTCCAGTGGCAAATCCATTCGAAATGTGGCTACTTGGTTGTCATTTGGTTACTTGTTACATTAGTGGTCCACAAACAACCAAAATCTTGATGTGACCTTGCTCTTGTGTGGACATAGTCTGAGGTTACTCTGGTGCACCGACCTTTGCCATGCGACCGGTGCTCCCTTCTCCTGGCTCGTTGGTCTAGGGGTATGGTTCTCACTTTGGGTGCGAGAGGTCCTGGGTTCAAATTGCGGATGAGCCCCACCATTGCCATCAATAACCTTTGTTGGGGTGAACAAGAGCTACGTATCAGACAACTGTATAGCTGATAACTTGGTTCTTGTTGATGCTTGTAACCTCATAGCACCAAAGACATTAAAATCCCTTGAGAGCGATTTCTTCTCGTTAATATACTGAGGCCATAATTGCCTGATGACCTACAATTTATGTTTTTATGCTGAACAGTCTGTAAATAGATTACAACGAAACAAAAGGAATCTTGAACCTCTGGCTGTTTGGAGCGTGCCCTCCCTTCACCTACATGTGCAGGGTGTAGTATCATTCCGTGGGAAAAATAATGCCAAGTGTTAGACTAAATAGTCTAGCTCTTCTACTGCAGAGCTCCTTCATCTCTTATAGTTATAGAGGGCAAGATTGGCTGGACCAGTGAAATGACTCTTTTTTTGTTATTGAAATCTCCCTTTCAGTACTATCTTACATTTTAGGTAGAACAATGGCATTGCACTTTCTTCAATGAGAACCCGGAAAACAATTCACTACATAACTAATGCTTTGAAATCTGACCAATTCTCCCTGACATTGCTTTGCACTCTCAAAGCAAAAGCAACAGCAACTGTTTCAAAATGTTAGCATGAAGAACAGGAGACATGTATTTGCAATGTACAGTGACATTTTATTACAAAACTTGATTTAAGTTCAAATAACTAATGAACCTTTCTGTTTCCTGCAGTTACAGAAGCAGCTTTGGCTGGACACATTAAGTTTTCTCTATGTGTTTCAATTAAAGACATATGCCAGCGAAGCACATGAACTATGCAGTGACATATCAGTAGATAATTATTCCACAAGGAGGCATTTTGGTCTAGGGGTATGATTCAGGTTTTTTGATCCAGGATTTTACTTTGCCTAACAGGAAACAAAAAAGTCCACGGAGCGCCAGCTGTTGGGTTCTCGCCTTCCCTTCAACTTTATGTGCAAAGCCGTTCCCTTTGCGACTCAATCTAAGTTGCATTTGCTTGGCTCATTGGTCTAGGGGTATGATTCTTGCTTAGGGTTCAAGAGGTCCCAGGTTCAAATCCTGGACAAGCCCAAGTTTTACATTGAATAAACTGTGTGTGGGTGAACAAAAGCTATCCGAACACTGAATCAATGATAATTTGAATCTCATTTGCTGCTTGTTCTCTCACAGCACCAAATAGGTTGAAATCCCGGAATAGTTGCTTTTTTCCCCAAAGCTACTACTCTGGTTTTATGCTTAACAGTCTGTAAATAGATTAAAAGGAAACAAAACGAATCTTGGGCCTCTGGCTGTTTGGATCTCACCTTCCCTTCACCTACATGCAGGCTATAGTATCATTCCAGTGGCAAATTAATTTGAAATATGGCTACTTGGTTCTTGTTAGGTTCCTTGTTACATTAGTGGTCCAGAAACAACCAAATTCTGGACGAGACCTTGCTCTTGTGTGGACATTTTTTGAGGTTACCCTGGTGTACCAAACTTAGCCATGCGAGCTGAGCTCCCGTCACCTGGCTCCTTAGTCTAGGGGTATAATTCTTGCTTTGGGTGCGAAAGGTCAACTCTGGGACAAGTCTTAGTTTTACACTGAATAAACTTTGTGTGGGTAAACAAGAGCTGTAATAACGCTGTATCGCTGATAACTTGGTTCGCAATTGCTACACGTTCCCTCACTCATGCCAAAGAGATTGAAATCCTTTAAGGGCGATTTCTTCTTCTGATAGTGAACATGCAAAAGTCACAGACATGTTATGTTCGCGGTTTAATTATATACGGGTTTGACTTATAAAAGTGCTGCTGCAGTGTTAAAAAACTGTGTTCTGGTGGAACAATCTTCAGGGAATTTGTAAGAAACTAAGATCACAAACAGTGTAGGCAAGATTTTATTATGATGCAGGGAGACCCCAACGGATTTCAGGTCCGTTGCCTTATCCACTCAGCCATGACTACGCAAGGTTCTGCCTGAAGTCTGCACATCCATCAATGAGTCAGAGACAGAGAGGAATGGATGGATGGATGGATGGACAGACAGACAGACATCATGGTAAATAGAAAAGACAAGCAGTCAGACAGGCATTCAGAAAATATACTAATATTTGAAAGGTACCAGACTCAATGTTCAATACCTTCAGGAATGTGTTGGACGCTGGTTTGAGATGGTTGGATGCTGGTTTATGATGGTTGGACACTGGTTTGTGATAGTTGCGATGGTTGGACACTGGTTTGTGATAGTTGGATGCTGGTTTGTGATGGTTGGATGCTGGTTTGCGATGGTTGGATGCTGGTTTGCGATGGTTAGACACCTGTTTGTGATGGTTGGATGCTGGTTTGTGAATGGAGGGAGGAGCCGGAAAAGCATAGAAAGGAAAAAATGCATAAGATCACATGGAAACTCTGGGATATTTTATGAGGTTAATATCGTCGCTACTGCTAGAGATGATGAATGTGGCGGTGCAGCTGTGGCTGCAGTGAAAAGCAGATTTGTTGAATTGTGTTCACTGGGTTTCCTGCTTTAGTTAACGGCATTCATTCACGCTGTATGAAAAGTCTGTGATGCAGCGCTCTGTTATACTGCATATCTGTATAATTCTATAGCTGTGGCATCATAATGATGTTATTAAGAGGGGATTGGGACTGAAGACCTGCCACTGTATAAACTATTAGAGACAACGAGTAACGCTGTGCAGATCTACTGTGCATTTTATTTCTTTATCTACAAAAATATTCAATGTTATAAATGTAATCTATAAAAAATATTTTTAAAGAGATCACATTTTCAGGCTTTATGTGATGATGGAGGAAGCTGATCTAAGGCACTTGGTGACGGCTGAGGGAACAAGCTTGAATGTGATCTTGTTCTGCTCTCTCTCTCTCTCTCTCTCTCTCTCTCTCAGACCAGAGTGCAGTAGAAAAGCTCACACATCTGGCCTATTAGGGAGATGTGTGAGGATGTGAGCAGTGTGTCAGGTTTCATTTAACACTGTGATGAGAATTTTATAGTGCCTTCATCCTGTACAAACAACTGATGTTTTTGGGAGTGTGGATGGTGGATTTTACTGAAAATAATTTGCATTGTTTAGTGGCTGTTTCTCTGATGTAGTGACTGGCAGAGTAATGAAAATACTCCACCATGTACAGTAATTGGGTGACAGTAGGTGGCGCAATAATGACCTTGTTTATTCATGACAATAGAATTAATGACTTCAACTTTAATGAAAAACAAACACAAAGGTGAATGAGAGAGATCTCAAAGTGAGCTACCTAGTAGCTGAACTCGTAGCCTAATCAAAAAAAGCCCCACACTGTGGCAGAGACATTAATGCTACCTGCCTGCAAAGCCGCTGTGAACAAGATGCTCGGCCCTGACGCAGTTAAAGAAATTCATTTCAATTCAATTCATTTTTATTTGTATAGCGCTTTTAACAATGAACATTGTCTTAAAGCAGCTTTACACAGATAATGTGGTGATTAAACGTAAATATGTTCTTTGTAAGTATGTTTGTCCCTGATGAGCAACTGTGGCAAGGAAAAACTCCCCGAGATGGCATAAGGAAGAAACCTTGAGAGGAACCAGACTCAAGAGGGAACCCATCCTCATCTGGGTTGCACCAAATGTCCATTTGAAGCAGATACACAAAGTTGGGGGGTACAGTGATGACGATCAGAAGCAAACTGCACTCCCGAGTCAGTGCAGCAGACCGCCAAAACCAACTACAGTCCAATCCGTCCTCAAAAGCACCCGTTCTACTCCGGAATTACATGGAACCACCCAAGGTGTTGATGAGATACCGTCCCAAGCTGCACAGAAGTGTGAAGATCCACGGAGGAGAGGGCAGGAACAGTGGTCACTGGAACCTCAGGAGCATGTTTAACTCGACCGAGAGAGAGAGAGAGAGAATAAAAATCTAGGATTATGCTTGTTATTTTCTATGAGGGTGGAGAAATATGCTGATCTAGCAGCACTAAGAGATTTTCTATAATTTAAGAGGCTCTTCTTCCATGCTATTTGAAATACTGTTAATTTTGTTTGACGCCATTTACGTTCTAATTTTCGAGTGGTCTGTTTTAAGGTGCGCGTATAATCATTATACCACTGTGCTAATTTTTTCTCCCTGATCATTTTGGTCTTAAGGGGAGCTACATCATCTAGAGTGTAACGTAACATTGTTTCTAGATGTTCAGTGGCCCAGTCGAGCTTTGCGGGGTCTGACGGAGATCTATCTAATATCGTAATTTCGGGAAGATTATTAATAAAACGCGCTGCTGTAGCTGATGTGAAAGTACGCTTAACACGGTAACGTTGTGAGGTAGAAATGCAATGACTTAGGCAAATTTTAAACGAGATTAGATAATGGTCTGAAATAGCTTCAGACTGTGGAATTATGAAGTTTTTTATTCTTAATCCAAATGTTAACAACAAATCGAGAGTGTGTCCACCACTATGAGTGGGTCCTATAACATTCTGATTGATTCCAACTGAATCTAGAATGGACACAACTGCTGCTCTTAAGGAGTCTTCCTGATTATCAAAATGAATATTAAAGTCACCAACAATTAATGCTTTGTCTAAAGAAGTAGCTACATTTGTAATGAAATCTGCAAATTCTATCAGAAAATCAGAGTAGGGCCCTGGGGGTCTATAAATAATAATTAGTGGAATTAACTGACTTGACCTGCTTTCGGACACTAAATATTTTATGTTGGTGTAAAGAACTTCAAATGTTTTACATTTTTGTTTAGTCTTTTGTTTGACGTTTAGATTATTATTATAAATAGCTGCTACTCCACCTCCTCTGCCATTTAGACGGGGTTGGTGTATGTAACTATACCCAGGAGGACTCGCTTCATTTAATGCTACATATTCATTTGATTTAATCCATGTTTCTGTCAAACACATCATATTAAACTCCTGGTCGGTAATAATTTTGTTTATAGTAAGCGCTTTTGGCGTGAGAGATCTAATATTCAACAATCCTATCTTTAGATCAGAGGTGCTGGCTGTGCGTTCAGTCCTATTTAATTTAATGTTAATCAGGTTACTTAAACAGACTTTCTGATAATTCCTATATTTTGGTTTTGCTCGGGGGACAGACACAGTCTCAATATGGTGGATCCTGAGTGACGACTCTGTGCAGCTAGCAGACGGTCGGTTTAGCCTGTCTGTCTGCTCCCTGCCCTTGGCTCTAGACAGTCACTTGTTAACTAGTGCTGTTCTGAGACTATGACCTATACTACAAGAAATGAGAGCAGCACCTTCCCGGGTGGGATGGATACCGTCCCGCCCTAACAGGCAGGCAGGCTAAAGAAATAGCTAAAGTTCCTCTCAGATTACACAATTACCAGACGTGTTGATGAAACTAAAAACAGAGAGACACTGAGAGCTGCTGAGTAAAAGCTTTGTGTGTCTTTCCTCAATTCCTGCAGGAAATCAGTGTTGTGTTCATCTAAACAGCCCCAGATTTCACACTGAATTAAGAAAGAAAGGAGACTAGTGGTAAATCTTTCCTATAGTTGTGAGGTGACTGATACACAAAGCCATGGAGCAGTTGGACACTGGGGAAACAATCAGATGAATGAAAGTTTATTGTAAGATTTGAGTCATAATTGTTCAGATGCACAGTGTAGCAGCAATGACACAAAATTCACTTCACTACAATAGTAAAAAAAAAAAAAAAAAAAAAAAAAAAATAATAATTATAAAAAAAAGAAGTCAGTTCAAATTAAAAAAAAAAATAAAAATCCAATGTTATTTAAACTTTACAGGAAAAAAAACGTTTAAGATGTTTTCAGATTTTTTTTTTTTGCATTGTTTACGTCAAAAAATAAACAATACATAAAAATACACAAATAAATAAATTTGGGCGCAGATGCAAAAAAACAGAAAAAAAACCACCACCGACGTCATTACCGGACCTTATTGACTGCAGTAACCCGACCACATGACCACTAGAGTTACAGTTACAAGGCTACAAGGTCCCGCCCTTTCTCACAGATGATTAGCTATAACTTTAAACAAAACCTGGGTTGATTGGTCAGTTTACATACATAATCGGTGGGTCAACAAACAGCACAGCAATCAATCAATCACTCTGGACTTTGTGTGTATCCTAGCAACTGTAGTAAACAAACCAGTAGCTAATAATCACCAAGAAAAGGTGTGATTTTGCCCACAGCTCGTCAAAATGTAAAGTTCTCTCACTCCTTCACTATGATAGATAGATAGATAGATAGATAGATAGATAGATAGATAGATAGATAGATAGATAGATAGATAGATAGATAGATAGATAGATAGATAGATGTATTTAAAAGTTTATGTTTTTGTATTTTTGCAGTAATAAACAGACAAATTGTGTGTGTGTGTGTGTGTGTGTGTGTGTGTGTGTGTGTGTGTGTGTGAGTGTGTGTGCACACGTTGAGTATGTGAGTATTATCTGCATTGTTACTGTGGAAAATCACATTTTAAATATTTAAATAATACGTTTCTTATTTAGGAAAGTGAGTAACATGGACACCAAAGCAGACACAACCAGACACAGGTAAACTCAACCCCCCTCATTGTCAATGTCAAAATTCAGAACTCATTTGTGAACTTCTTTCTTCTCATTGCTGTGTTTCAGAAAGATGTCGAAGAAGCCTTTATGATGATCTTTTAAATTTGTATTTATTTATTTATTTATTTATTTAATTAATATATTTGTTTTTATTTTATTAATTAATTTTAAATATAAACAAAAATGTGTTAAATGTAATCATCAAATGTAATAAAAAGAAAAGAAAATTAGATTAAATTACTGTTAAACACTGTTACTGTTTTTATCAATTTAATTCCATATTAAAGTGTTAAATACATAAAAAAAAAAACAAATAAAATGTTACTCTTTATTGAACCATTAGTACTGTTAGTTATGCCAAGTACACATGCCAACATTGGGATGTTTTGCCAGATCAATTAATTAAGCAGGATTGGGCCTGGTTAGTACTTGGATGGGAGACCACCTGGGAATACCAGGTGCTGTAAGCTTTATTATTTTTTTACATTTTTTTGTTTTTATTTTATTAATTAATTTATAATATAAACAAAAATTTGTTAAATGTAATCATCAAATGTAATAAAAGAAAAGAAAATTAGATTAAATTACTGTTAAACACTGTTACTGTTTTTATCAATTTAATTCCATATTTAAGTGTTAAATACATTAAAAAAATAAATAAAATGTAACTCTTTATTGAAACATTAGTACTGTTAGTTTCAGCTTCCCAGTTCCACCTCTAGGTGTCAAGATCTTTATTTAAACACGATCCCCAGGACAGTACATAGAACCTCACACCTTCCCATCATAGTTCCTCTTGTTTCTTTCTGACTTTTTTTTTAGTCTGTCTGGTGATTTTAAATGCTTCCTGCATCTCGTCTTCATCTCTTTACATACTCCGTATAAACAATGGTTTCTGTTTCCAGTGTCAAGCCGAACAGTAGATCAACAGGTGATCTCCTGTACCTTCCAAACAGGAAGTAGAATGGTGAAAATCCTGTAAGCCCAACCTCAGATTGCTGGTAAATTCCTTCCTGAACATCTTCACTCCACTGGTCACCTGGGCTGTGTAGGAGGGTGAATGGCACTGGAAGCCGGCTGTCATCACTGGAAGCCAACTCGCACTGCATTCATCCCAGTGGTGCCTCCAAAATGTAGTGCCCTCACCACCTGATAAGGGAAGACGTGAATGATTAATAAAACACAGGACACGGAGCTGCTGCTTCACCATCAGAGTCTCTGTATTTTCTCACAAACAAAACATTTCAGCACATTTTATCAAGTTTTTTATCTCAACAGAACTGAAACATAAGTGACATGAGAGTGTTAGAACTACATGAAATACATGTTGAACAGGAAACCTATGCATGGTCATTTCTATTAAATTATTCTTTCAGACATGAACTGTAAAGTTTCAGAGAACTTATAACAGTAATGTTTATAACAATAAACACTTTTCTATGCATTATATATACTCACAATCTAAACACGACTTAACTGTTACAATAGATTTTATGCATTTTTTTAATACAGGATTGTATATGAAACTTCCTTTAATCAACTCCAGCTTTTAGAACACCCATTTTTAACTGATAAACCCTTTATACAATTACATTTATCACAAATATGTGTTATATTTGTATTTCGCCCAGATACACTGCATTGTAGTCACTATGATGTTGCCTTCATCATTAGCATGGAATGTGATCAGCACACAAGTAGCAGACTGCTGACATTAACTACAGTCCAAATCCGTCCTTAAAGCTCTGTGTTACTCCGCCATTTCATGAATCTTCAGGCTGTTGTTATGAAACCATCCCCAGCTCCACAGAGGGGCCTCCAGGGAAAGAGAACCCCACCCAGAGGCAGGCCGGGACAAAGTGGGCAAATCCGAGGAGAGGGAGGATGAATTTGAAATAGCAATTCGCCACGGCCATACCACTCTGAGAGGCGCTAGAGAGCGGAAGTGTTTGGAAGTGTTTGGCTGCAGTAGGTGAGAGAGGCTCACCACACCTTGTTTTTGTTTGTGGAGGACACGTGATATTTCTTGACCCTGTTCTTGTTTAACTTCATAAATCGGGCCCTCTCGAAGCTTCCCAGTTCCACCTCTAGGTGTCAAGATCTTTATTTAAACACGATCCCCAGGACAGTACATAGAACCTCACACCTTCCCATCATAGTTCCTCTTGTTTCTTTCTGACTTTTTTTTTAGTCTGTCTGGTGATTTTAAATGCTTCCTGCATCTCGTCTTCATCTCTTTACATACTCCGTATAAACAATGATTTCTGTTTCCAGTGTCAAGCCGAACAGTAGATCAACAGGTGATCTCCTGTACCTTCCAAACAGGAAGTAGAATGGTGAAAATCCTGTAAGCCCAACCTCAGATTGCTGGTAAATTCCTTCCTGAACATCTTCACTCCGCTGGTCACCTGGGCTGAGTAGGAGGGTGAATGGCACTGGAAGCCGGCTGTCATCACTGGAAGCCAACTCGCACTGCATTCATCCCAGTGGTGCCTCCAAAATGTAGTGCCCTCACCACCTGATAAGGGAAGACGTGAATGATTAATAAAACACAGGACACGGAGCTGCTGCTTCACCATCAGAGTCTCTGTATTTTCTCACAAACAAAACATTTCAGCACATTTTATCAAGTTTTTTATCTCAACAGAACTGAAACATAAGTGACATGAGAGTGTTAGAACTACATGAAATACATGTTGAACAGGAAACCTATGCATGGTCATTTCTATTAAATTATTCTTTCAGACATGAACTGTAAAGTTTCAGAGAACTTATAACAGTAATGTTTATAACAATAAACACTTTTCTATGCATTATATATACTCACAATCTAAACACGACTTAACTGTTACAATAGATTGTATGCATTTTTTTAATACAGGATTGTATATGAAACTTCCTTTAATCAACTCCAGCTTTTAGAACACCCATTTTTAACTGATAAACCCTTTATACAATTACATTTATCACAAATATGTGTTATATTTGTATTTCGCCCAGATACACTGCATCGTAGTCACTATGAGACCTTGTTGTCTTTATCATTAGCATGGAATGTGATTAGCACACGTGGTGCACATTAACTCACATACAAACATCCAAAACAACTTATTCACCCTTTAAAGAATCTTCAGGCTGTTGTTATGAAACCATCCCCAGCTCCACAGAGGGGCCTCCAGGGAAAGAGAACCCCACCCAGAGGCAGGCCGGGACAAAGTGGGCAAATCCGAGGAGAGGGAGGGACGGACGGACGGAAATATATGCATTCAAGAAAAAGAAAACATTTTCCAGAAAGCAGGAGGCAAGAAATTGAGGTGGAGGGGCATCTTCTACATCTACAATCAATTATTTGTTTTTGTAATACATTTAGAAAAGTGTCAACCATATTGAGGTGAATGCCAAGCGGTGTGTGATTAAGAATCTACTTTTCTTTTTTTTTAGTTCTTAAGATCAACATATAAAACACTGTAATATATGCCTCAGAGCAGTTTCCACATCTGTAGGCTAAAGAGAACAGCAATAAGTTTCATTCCACACACTAACTCTGTGGATGTGTGTGTAAGTGTGTGTCACCTCGTCATCGGCTCTCTGCCTTATCCTTCTGATCTCATCCTGATAATGCTGTCCGATTTGTTTTAACTGCCTGACACACACACACACACACACACACACACACACACACACACACACACACACACACACACACACACACACACACACACTTCTTTCTTGTGCTGCTTGTTGAGGTGCAGTGACTCTCTCATTGAGGTATATATGTGTATCTATCTGTCTATATCTATCTATCTGTTTATACATCCACAACCATGTCAGTCTTGAATAATGAACACATTAAAAGGTAGTCCAGGTTGGGGGATAGAGAGAGAATGTGAGAGTAGGTGATTATGAAGAAACGTGTATTGAGTCCCGACCCGGACCAAACTCAAATACTTTATATACTGTATTTATATAAAGACATCTTTACAGTTGACCCGATCATGGTAGTTGAAAAAATGTACTCACTAAATTTGGGTTACATTATAAAATGTAGTGTTACAGCATAATTTTGATCACAATACTGTCTGTTTTAATGTTCAATTCTTCAAGAATTGTATATTTATTTAATCTGGTCAATGCCGCAATGCATCACGGGAGGATGTACTTCCACAAACGTCATCAAAAGTATAATAGGCTTCAATCTTGTTTTTTTCGGTTATGTCGACTTTTTTTTATGTCGCTGAACCCTAATATCTCGAGCACAAGGGGGGAAAAAATTTGCCATTTAACGCCGGTTATCTCGGTGCAGCCGCAGAAGAACTCGCGGAAAAATCAAGTCTTACAGCTGCTACAGGTGTTGTATTGTATACTGGTGAATCTCTGCTGTTAGTTAGTGCACATATGCCTTTTGTTGTTAAATGTTATGCGATGAACGGGAGGCGAAAGCCGCGTGGCGGCTCGGAACGTGGGATGAGCAGCAAAAAGGGGGGGAGAAAAGCGCAGCCGTTGAGAGAGTGCCGGTGGGAAGGCACGTACCGGGATACGCATGCGCGATAACAACGACCGCAGTGAACCAACATATACCAACAATAACGGACAGTGAGAGTGTGGAAGTTTAAATAGGAGCTGGTGATGATGATAAACGAGCACCATATGTGCGTGATTGAAGCCGCAGGAGCTTCAGAGAAAGCGGCCGGCGCCTGACACGCTGAAGGGGCCGAAGGGGCGTGGCAGGTGGATTCCTGACAGATAAACATGTACTGTATGTATTTTATAGCATGCCTTCATCAAACAAATCGCAGCAACGCTGTTGTGTAAAAAAACCTCCAAAAACATGTGCATGCACATTCTCATTTATTAACGCACATCATGTACATAAAGAAATTTCAAGCACGTTAATATATTACCGCCATTTTGATTTTCGTTTATCTCGATCATTGGTTACCTCGATGCTTTTTGGCGACCCCCCTAGGACATCGACATAACCGGGTTCCACTGTATTATTAAATTATAAACTTTTACTGCACCTCTCTGGATTCCGCTTCACCTCAACGCCGTTTAGCCACGCCCACATCGCCGCTATTTAACAATGACACGTGACAAACCTTTTCCTCGTTTTAAACCTATAGATGTATGTAACAGGTGTATAATTTACCCTGTTAAATTTACATGTCCTGTTTCAATTCATACTAAACTGTTGATTTGTCTTGTTTATACTCATATCTGTGTTTATAAATGTAGTTACCTGATCAAAATGGGTGCTTCTCTTAAATGCCTTGATAATAGAAGCTGATGTCACTTCCTGTCCTGACTCCTCCTCTTCCCTTTCTGTATTGTAATCTCATTGGAGTGGTGGGTTTCTCCTACATTTATGATACACTGGTTTAATTTTATATTAATTACTTTTATATTTATGTATTTTATAGCATGCCTTCATCAAACAAATCGCAGCAACGCTGTTGTGTAAAAACCTCCAAAAACATGTGCATGCACATTCTCATTTATTAACGCACATCATGTACATAAAGAAATTTCAAGCACGTTAATATATTACCGCCATTTTGATTTTCGTTTATCTCGATCATTGGTTACCTCGATGCTTTTGGCGACCCCCTAGGACATCGACATAACCGGGTTCCACTGTATTATTAAATTATAAACTTTTACTGCACCTCTCTGGATTCCGCTTCACATCAACGCCATTTAGCCACGCCCACATCGCCGCTATTTAACAATGACACGTAACAAACCTTTTCCTCGTTTTAAACCTATAGATGTAACAGGTGTATAATTTACCCTGTTAAATTTACATATCCTGTTTCAATTCATACTAAACTGTTGATTTGTCTTGTTTATACTCATATCTGTGTTTATAAATGTAGTTACCTGATCAAAATGGGTGCTTCTCTTAAATGCCTTGATAATAGAAGCTGATGTCACTTCCTGTCCTGACTCCTCCTCTTCCCTTTCTGTATTGTAATCTCATTGGAGTGGTGGGTTTCTCCTACATTTATGATACACTGGTTTAATTTTATATTAATTACTTTTATATTTATGTATTTTATAGCATGCCTTCATCAAACAAATCGCAGCAACGCTGTTGTGTAAAAACCTCCAAAAACATGTGCATGCACATTCTCATTTATTAACGCACATCATGTACATAAAGAAATTTCAAGCACGTTAATATATTACCGCCATTTTGATTTTCGTTTATCTCGATCATTGGTTACCTCGATGCTTTTGGCGACCCCCTAGGACATCGACATAACCGGGTTCCACTGTATTATTAAATTATAAACTTTTACTGCACCTCTCTGGATTCCGCTTCACATCAACGCCATTTAGCCACGCCCACATCGCCGCTATTTAACAATGACACGTGACAAACCTTTTCCTCGTTTTAAACCTATAGATGTAACAGGTGTATAATTTACCCTGTTAAATTTACATGTCCTGTTTCAATTCATACTAAACTGTTGATTTGTCTTGTTTATACTCATATCTGTGTTTATAAATGTAGTTACCTGATCAAAATGGGTGCTTCTCTTAAATGCCTTGATAATAGAAGCTGATGTCACTTCCTGTCCTGACTCCTCCTCTTCCCTTTCTGAATTGTAATCTCATTGGAGTGGTGGGTTTCTCCTACATTTATGATACACTGGTTTAATTTTATATTTATGTATTTTATAGCATGCCTTCATCAAACAAATCGCAGCAACGCTGTTGTGTAAAAACCTCCAAAAACATGTGCATGCACATTCTCATTTATTAACGCACATCATGTACATAAAGAAATTTCAAGCACGTTAATATATTACCGCCATTTTGATTTTCGTTTATCTCGATCATTGGTTACCTCGATGCTTTTGGCGACCCCCTAGGACATCGACATAACCGGGTTCCACTGTATTATTAACTTATAAACTTTCACTGCACCTCTCTGGATTCCGCTTCACATCAACGCCATTTAGCCACGCCCACATCGCCCGTGCCGCTATTTAACAATGACACGTGACAAACCTTTTCCTCGTTTTAAACCTATAGATGTATGTAACAGGTGTATAATTTACCCTGTTTCAATTCATACTAAACTGTTGATTTGTCTTGTTTATACTCATATCTGTGTTTATAAATGTAGTTACCTGATCAAAATGGGTGCTTCTCTTAAATGCCTTGATAATAGAAGCTGATGTCACTTCCTGTCCTGACTCCTCCTCTTCCCTTTCTGAATTGTAATCTCATTGGAGTGGTGGGTTTCTCCTACATGTATGATACACAGGTTTAATTTTATATTAATTACTTTTATATTTATGTATTTTATAGCATGCCTTCATCAAACAAATCGCAGCAACGCTGTTGTGTAAAAACCTCCAAAAACATGTGCATGCACATTCTCATTTATTAACGCACATCATGTACATAAAGAAATTTCAAGCACGTTAATATATTACCGCCATTTTGATTTTCGTTTATCTCGATCATTGGTTACCTCGATGCTTTTGGCGACCCCCTAGGACATCGACATAACCGGGTTCCACTGTATTATTAAATTATAAACTTTTACTGCACCTCTCTGGATTCCGCTTCACATCAACGCCATTTAGCCACGCCCACATCGCCGCTATTTAACAATGACACGTGACAAACCTTTTCCTCGTTTTAAACCTATAGATGTAACAGGTGTATAATTTACCCTGTTAAATTTACATATCCTGTTTCAATTCATACTAAACTGTTGATTTGTCTTGTTTATACTCATATCTGTGTTTATAAATGTAGTTACCTGATCAAAATGGGTGCTTCTCTTAAATGCCTTGATAATAGAAGCTGATGTCACTTCCTGTCCTGACTCCTCCTCTTCCCTTTCTGAATTGTAATCTCATTGGAGTGGTGGGTTTCTCCTACATTTATGATACACTGGTTTAATTTTTTATGAATTAATTTTTATATTTATGTATTTTTTATATATATTTTTTGTTTTGAAGAAGCAGAAATAGAGGACAGGGTAGTGTGGAGGAGGATGATCCGCTGTGGCGCCCCCTAAAGGAAGCAGCCGAAATCATTTTTTTTTTCTCACTGAAGTTTTTGTGTGAGGTTTCTTTATCTATCTGTGTGAATATTTTACACTTTTTGTTTGTATTTTTATGAATGTGAGGGCACATGGTGATAAGTCTACCACACACACAATAAGTGAAATATCACCACAGGGGCTGCTGATTTGTTGTGTGTTTATCAGAAGAAACATTAAATACTTCCAGTGAGCTGCAGTCTGCAGTCCCGTGTCTGATTTCACATCACAGCACACAGTTAAAGTTAAAGTATTTCAACTGGTGTCGTCGATAGTGATGAGCGATACCATCATGTTCTTTTTTTTTAATCCAATACCGAGTACTTTCAAGATGAGTATCTAAAGTTATTATTAATAATGAATTATATTAATCTATATCTAGTCATTTATATTTTAATATTGTCATTTAAAACAAAAGAATAGCAACAAAAAAATTAGATGCAGCTCACTGGTGAGTGGCGCTATAGTGTGATATTTTTAGAAAAGGCCCTCGGGCGACTCATGTGATCCTATTTCTTAACCTTGCGAGATAAACAAATATGAGAGATCCTAACTAAGAGAACCCAGGGCGCATTCCAATAAAAAATTGAGGGGAATAGGACACTACATGAGGATAAAACCTTGAGAGGAACCAGACTCAAAAGGGAAACCCATCCTCATTTGGGTGATATCAAGAGTGTGATTAAGAATCCTAAAACAATACAAAACACCAAGGAGTAAAACTACCATGAGGTCCGTAATCTTCATGAGTTGTGTGTGTGTGTGTGTGTGTGTATTAGAATTCTACATTATTCCCAATCCTGTCTCTTGTTTTCAAAGTCTTTTTGTTGTTGTTTTTTTCTTCTGTTTTTTTGTGTTGGATTTTTTGCTGTAGTTTGTTTTGTTTTTTGGTGTCTTTTCCCCACCTTTATTTTTATGTGTGTCTCTGTGTGTGTGAGAGAGTCTTAACCTGTGCAGTGCAGTGGATCCAGTAGAATGGGAGTAATACAATCAGAGACACAGGGTTTATTTTTATGTTTTTATTTTTGTTGTTATTGTTTTAGATTTTTGTTTGTTAATATTTTAGAGTGATTAATTTTTGTGATATTTTATCTTTAGGTGGTGGTGAAGGTTTAGAGATGATCATCTAAAACAACAAGAAGATCACACACTTTAACAGCAGGAACAAGAAGCACATGATTGCATGTTCATTAGCTGAATGAGATCCAACACACTCGTTCACAGTGTGGTTCTGTAACAGCATCTGCTTTGAAGCTGCAGCTTGAGACGTGTCTGGACTCTAACGTCTGTTCTGAAAGTCACTGGGATAAACAACTACAACTGCAAAGGAAGAAAAAAACACATTTAACACGAACAAAAAAAGTATGATTTCCAGCATGATGAAATGATACATGATTACAGATTCATTTACTGTGTGAGCTCTAACATGTTCATTTACACACTCGTTTACACACTCATTCACACACTCAGTCACACACTCATACACAGTGGTTCTGTAACAGCATCTGTTTAGAAGAGGAACTTACTTCCTGTATTGTAATATCATATAATTATTGGTGATGGCATCAATATTAATATTGTCAACGCTGGGAGCATCTCCCGTTTGAGGGTTTGTCTGGGCTCTGGGTATACTGAGAGAGAGAGAGAGATAAGATAATTCCCATGTGCTCAACGCACAAACACACACACACACACACACACACACACACACCTTTCTACTGGAGTGTTCCAGTGGCCGTCACCACATGGCGGAACAGAATCCATTTGTCAGTTTATTACTGCAAAAATACAAAAACATTAAAAAGGCGATCAAAATGAATAAACGTTTCGCCTCGTGATTATTAGCTGCTGGTTTGTTTACTACAGTTGCTAAGATACACACAAGAGTGAGTTGATGGATTGCAGTGCTGTTTGTTGACCACGCCTATTATGTCTGTCAACTGACCAATGAATGCAGAGTTTGTTTAAAGTTTCAGCCAATCATTGGTCTTGTACAGAGTATGTTGCCGCCTATTGAGTGACGTCATCACTGCGTTCAATAAGGTCCTATAATGAGATTGGTGGTGTTTTTATTTATTTATTATTATTATTATTTTTTTTTTTTTGCATCCGTGCCGAATGTATTTATTTATTCGTGTTTTATTTATTAATTGATGTTTGACATAAACAATGCGAAAAATAACAGAAAATATCTTATTCTTTTTTTCTTCATTTTTTGCCTGTAAAGTTTAAATAACATTGGATTGTTTTCTTTTTTTTTTATTTAAACTGTTCTTTTTTTCTATAATGTTTTGCTCTTGTAGTGAAGTGAAGTTTGTCTCATTGCTGCTATGCTGAGCATCTGAACAATTATAACTCAAGTCTTACAATAAACTTTAGGTTTTTATCACATTTTCTACTTTTATTCATCTGATTGTTTCCCCAGTGTCCAACTGCTCCATGGCTTTGTGTATCAGTCACCTCACAACTATAGGAAAGATTTACCACTAGTCTCCTTTCTTTCTTAATTCAGTCTCTCAGTTAGTTTATAGTCACTCAGTGTGAAATCTGGGGCTGTTTAGATGAACACAACACTGATTTCCTGCAGGAATTGAGGAAAGACACACAAAGCTTTTGCTCAGCAGCTCTCAGTGTCTCTCTGTTTTTAGTTTCATCAACACGTCTGGTAATTGTGTAATGTGAGAGAGATCATAAACATATAAAACAAACAGATGAATAATAATATTTACACAGAATTAAGCAAAAATCAAGTACTGACAGTGCCAATAGAGGGCAGTGTGAGACTGACAATTGTCAATGTGACCTGTGTGTTACAATTAAACTGTTTATATAACTAATGCACTACTACTACTACTTCTTCTTCTTCTTCTTCTTCTTTTTCTTCTTCTTCTTCTTCTTCTTCTTCTTCTTCTTCTTCTATTATTATTATCATTATTATTATTATTAATTTCTTCTACTCCATGTGTTGATCTTCAGTTAAAAAGTCCAGATTCACAATATAGAACTACTGCAACATTTCAGTGGTAACATACAGCATGTTTTTGTAAAGTAAGTGACTAAAACCCCAAAGGAATTTTCCTGCCACTTTATATGAGCTGTTTTAGAAAAAGCAACTGATCCTGAAGCAGAAAAAGATCACATTCAAGCTCGTTCCTCAGCCGTCACCAAGTGCCTTAGATCAGCTTCCTCCATCATCACATAAAGCCTGAAAATGTGATCTCTTTATAAATAATTTTATAGATTACATTTATAACATTGTATATTTTTGTACATAAAGAAATAAAATACACAGTAGATCTGCACAGCGTTACTCGTTGTCTCTAATAGTTTATACAGTGGCAGGTCTTCAGTCCCAATCCCCCTCTTAATAACATCATTATGATGCCACAGCTATAGAATTATACAGATATGCAGTATAACAGAGCGCTGCATCACAGACATTTCATACAGTCTGAATGAATGCCGTTAACTAAAGCAGGAAACCCAGTGAACACAATTCAACAAGTCTCTTTCATTGTCTCTAGCAGAAGCTTGATATTAACCTCATAAAATATCCCAGAGTTTCCATGCGCTCTTATGCATTTTTCTTTGCATTACAATTTTCCTGAGGTTTGAAATTGAGTGTTTTTTACAAATGTATTATTATATTATCTTAGCTATTAAATTAAACTTACTTCTCTCTGTCTTTTATCCTCTCTGCTACTTATTAAAGGATATTTTGAACAGGTGTTTTATCCTCACCTCTTTCCTTTTCCGGCTCTTCCCTCCATTCAGAAACCAGCATCCAACCATCACAAACCAGCATCCAACCATCACAAACCAGCATCCAACCATCACAAACCGGCATCCAACCATTACCATAGTTGAAAGCTATTCATCATATTGTAATAGAAAGTTGAGGTTTGTGCAACCTGAAAGCTTAACATGACACTGTCTGATTGTTTATGGTTTGGTGTAAAAGACTTTGAGAAACTTTAAACATTTCTATTGAAAATTCTGAAAAACAGCTCATTATTGCCTGGTCTGCCTCCTGCAAGAACAGTTTGTGAGAAACTTTGACTGGATTTCAGTTTGGCTTCTTTATTTCTTTTTGCTCCTGTTTCTCTACAATAACTCTGAAATACAACCCCAATTCCAAAAGAGTTGAGACTCTGTGTAAAATGCAGAGGTGTGAAGTAATGACGTACAAATACTTCAATACTGTACTTAAGTCGATTTTTCTGCTATCAGTATTTTACTTTACTATTTACTTTTCAGACACATTTTTACTTTTACTCATTAAATTTGTACATAAATATCTGTACTTTCTACTTTTATTCATCTGATTGTCTCCCCAGTGTCCAACTGCTCCATGGCTTTGTGTATCAGTCACCTCACAACTATAGGAAAGATTTACCACTAGTCTCCTTTCTTTCTTAATTCAGTCTCTCAGTTAGTTTATAGTCACTCAGTGTGAAATCTGGGGCTGTTTAGATGAACACAACACTGATTTCCTGCAGGAATTGAGGAAAGACACACAAAGCTTTTGCTCAGCAGCTCTCAGTGTCTCTCTGTTTTTAGTTTCATCAACACGTCTGGTAATTGTGTAATGTGAGAGAGATCATAAACATATAAAACAAACAGATGAATAATAATATTTACACAGAATTAAGCAAAAATCAAGTACTGACAGTGCCACTAGAGGGCAGTGTGAGACTGACAATTGTCAATGTGACCTGTGTGTTACAATTAAACTGTTTATATAACTAATGCACTACTACTTCTTCTTCTTCTATTATTATTATTATTATTATTATTATTATTATTATTATTATTATTATTATTATTAATTTCTTCTACTCCATGTGTTGATCTTCAGTTAAAAAGTCCAGATTCACAATATAGAACTACTGCAACATTTCAGTGGTAACATACAGCATGTTTTTGTAAAGTAAGTGACTAAAAACCCCAAAGGAATTTTCCTGCCACTTTATATGAGCTGTTTTAGAAAAAGCAACTGATCCTGAAGCAGAAAAAGATCACATTCAAGCTCGTTCCCTCAGCCGTCACCAAGTGCCTTAGATCAGCTTCCTCCATCATCACATAAAGCCTGAAAATGTGATCTCTTTATAAATAATTTTTATAGATTACATTTATAACATTGTATATTTTTGTACATAAAGAAATAAAATACACAGTAGATCTGCACAGCGTTACTCGTTGTCTCTAATAGTTTATACAGTGGCAGGTCTTCAGTCCCAATCCCCCTCTTAATAACATCATTATGATGCCACAGCTATAGAATTATACAGATATGCAGTATAACAGAGCGCTGCATCACAGACATTTCATACAGTCTGAATGAATGCCGTTAACTAAAGCAGGAAACCCAGTAAACACAATTCAACAAGTCTCTTTCATTGTCTCTAGCAGAAGCTTGATATTAACCTCATAAAATATCCCAGAGTTTCCATGCGCTCTTATGCATTTTTCTTTGCATTACAATTTTCCTGAGGTTTGAAATTGAGTGTTTTTTACAAATGTATTATTATATTATCTTAGCTATTAAATTAAACTTACTTCTCTCTGTCTTTTATCCTCTCTGCTACTTATTAAAGGATATTTTGAACAGGTGTTTTATCCTCACCTCTTTCCTTTTCCGGCTCTTCCCTCCATTCAGAAACCAGCATCCAACCATCACAAACCAGCATCCAACCATCACAAACCGGCATCCAACCATTACCATAGTTGAAAGCTATTCATCATATTGTAATAGAAAGTTGAGGTTTGTGCAACCTGAAAGCTTAACATGACACTGTCTGATTGTTTATGGTTTGGTGTAAAAGACTTTGAGAAACTTTAAACATTTCTATTGAAAATTCTGAAAAACAGCTCATTATTGCCTGGTCTGCCTCCTGCAAGAACAGTTTGTGAGAAACTTTGACTGGATTTCAGTTTGGCTTCTTTATTTCTTTTTGCTCCTGTTTCTCTACAATAACTCTGAAATACAACCCCAATTCCAAAAGAGTTGAGACTCTGTGTAAAATGCAGAGGTGTGAAGTAATGACGTACAAATACTTCAATACTGTACTTAAGTCGATTTTTCTGGTATCAGTATTTTACTTTACTATTTACTTTTCAGACACATTTTTACTTTTACTCATTAAATTTGTACATAAATATCTGTACTTTCTACTTTTTATATTTTCAAACTAGACTCTTTACTTTAGTTTTAATATATTTTTTGACATGATTAATATTTTTTCTTCTCATTGTACATCATTTTCAGCACATCAACCTGTTTCTTGTTATGGTATGACTTTTTCAAACTTCCACTGGTGTATCATTTCCTGGCTCTCAGGCACCACAGAGGGTAAAAGTGTGTATGAAGGGTGTATGTTTGATCATCCACAATGCTGGAGGATTTGAGAGACCAGGTGAGTTTCTCCACAGGTGAACACAAGATTTTTGAGTCTGCACCAGTCCATTATCCACTGCATTTCCTGTCTGAAAGCCGTCTCGTTGTTCTTGATGTTGAGACTCACCATAGTCATGTGACTGGTAAAATTGATTATTTAAGCAGTGCATTGCAGCACAGTTATGAATCACAGTGTAAACAGCTGGTGACTGAGGATACGGCCCTGAGGCCCCAGTGCTCACTGTGATGGGTTTTGCTGGTCCTGATCCAAACTGTCTGATGTCTTCATCATGGAGTCTATAGCTTACAGGCTTTTTCCACATAAACATAAACTATAATAGACAGCAGATAACACTGTACAGTTCTAAAATGAACAAAAGTTTTAGATGTAAATCACTATAAAAGTAATCAATTAAATTATTCATAAAGAGAGTCTGAGGCTTGGTGACGGCTGGAGGAATGAGCTTTGTGATGTCTTGCCACCATGATTCCAAAATCTTTACAGCGACTTTGGGGTTGCTGGCTGCCAGATCATGAGTGGAATAAAGATTTAATGATATCTTTTCTGAGTTTTTGTTCCAAACACATCTATGCTTTTTTGTCAGATTTTGAACTGACATTGGGAGTTTCTCCTTAAGCCCTTGTTACCCAAGTCGTCCTGTTTCAGATGGACAAAGAACATGAGTAACAAACTGAACAATCCTCAAATAATGTGAGAAGATGCTCAAAATCAAGATTTACAGTAAACATACCAAGTAGCCTGAAAACTGCTGCTACAGAGACGTCTCTATACGGTGTTTGCTCTGTTCTTGTTTGCAACAGCCAAGTGTCAGGATCAGCCAAAGGTCCTCTCTAGTAAATCAAAGATTTGGATATACAGTAATCCCTTGCCTATTACATTCCAGACCCCCGATAGGCAAAAGAACGTGAAGTGGCAACCTAATATGTATACAGTACAGTATACAGAATTTATAAACCACATCGACACTCTTATGAACCTTTTCTCTGCTTTTAAACATTTAATATTTTTAAACCTACGTAATTTTAACATAAAAATTATATATGGGTACTCACCAGTGAACTTGAATGATGAAGATGATGATGAATTAAGTGTGCAGTCGTAATGATGATGAAGGTGATGATGATGAATGAATGTACTGCATACCCAAGAAGAGCATTACAGCTCTTCATCAGGTGGTGCAGTATCTTCACCCTCGTCCATAACTTCTGTTGTCGCTAAAGGCGTAGTGTCTGGTGTCTTCTTCCGGTGATGAACACAGTTATGGGGAGTTGCTGGTGCTGCTTTTTCTTCTGGGTAAAAAGGTTTTTTATAAGCAGACATGTTACCCTCGATTGCATTTGAGAACTGCAACAAATGAAGAATATGGGGGTCTCATTCTTGAGCTAGTTGCTGAAGTTCTTTGGACAGTCTGACAAGGGTTGCAAGGCGCTCAGTGTTAGGCCAAACTCCTACATTTTTTTCTTTTTCATATCTGTTAGTATTAAGATGGGCCTCACACTGGTTCTCTAAACACATTCCTATGTTGTCTGTTCAGTGTCTATAGGATCTTTATGATGTGAGTATGTAAGGTACACAGAAAGTGTTTGTCTGGGTTCACACATCCCTGGTTACTATGTTTTCTTACCCAACCAGGAACAGTTTAAGCTCGGGTTTTATCCAGTGTGTATATATACTTGTCTGTTATCTGATAAAGATAAAGATTGATAAAGGACTTGTTTATTTGATCCTTTAGTGACACCTTTTGTCTCCGAAACTCAGTTACACTTTTGCCAGATCCTCGACTGATGCTGCCATGTTTTTCTGTCTGTCGTTCCCACTAATAGGTAACCATCTACTTGTTTATTCTTTATGTCTGTATTTGAAATACAAAGGGGAATAATTATTTCATTATTGTTTTAATTTTTAATGAAAATAAAGTTACTGTCAGAAGTGGGATTTGAACCCACGCCTCCATATGGAGACCAGAACACTCATTTTCCTGGAAGGTATTAACCCTTGAGTCTAGTACCTTTCAAATATTAATCTGTCTGTCTTTTATATTTTTTGAATGCCTATCTGACAGCTTGTCTTTCCTGTCTACCATGTTGTCTGTCTGTCTGTCTGTCTGCCTGTCTGTCTGTCTGTCTATCTATCTATCTATCTATCTATCTATCTATCTATCTATCTATCTATCTATCTATCGATCGATCGATCCATCCATCCATCCATCCATCCATCCATCCATCCATCCATCCATCCATCCATCCATTCATCTGCTTGCTTGTCAGTATTAACTGTTATTTTCCACTATGTCTGTCTTTCCCACTATTAGATAAACACCTACTTGTTTTCTCTGTATGTCTTGTTTGAAAGACAAAGGAAACAATATTTTTTAGTATTTCTAATGAAAATAAAATTACTGTCAGAAGTTGGATTTGAACTCACGCCTCCATTTGGAGACCAGAACACTCAGTTTCCTGAAAAGTATAGAACATTAAGTCTGGCACCTTAGACCGCTCGGCCATCCTGACATACAAGCATGCATTTCTTATCCCCCCAGTGGCTGATAAAACTATGTTTACAAATTTCTGTCTACTTGTTTGTTTTATCTATTCTTCTATTTGTGTTTTTATTTATGTAAGTCTTTTGTTTTTCTGTTTGAATGCCTATATACCTGCTTATCTTCCCTATCGATTAATATCTATCTATTTAATCTATCCATCTGCCTGTTTGCAGAGGCGGCAAAAGTACACACATCCTTCACTTAAGTAGAAGTACAGATATTCATGTTTTAAAAGACTCTGGTAAAAGTTGAAGTTCTGACTATACTTTTTTACTCAAGCTACAGTGAAGAGGTTTGTGCTTTGACATGTACTTAATTAGTAGTAAAGGCTTCGTTTTTACTTGTTTCAGTGTCACACTGGTAACTGGACCTCACATCATATTAATATTAGGGCTGTCAGTCGATTCAAATATTTAATCGCGCTGTTCTAAATAGATAGATAGATAGATAGATAGATAGATAGATAGATAGATAGATAGATAGATAGATAGATAGATAGATAGATAGACAGACAGACAGACAGACAGACAGACAGACAGACAGACAGACAGACAGACAGACAGACAGACAGATAGAGATAGATAGAACTTTATTGTCATTGCATTGTACAGGTACACAGCAACGAAATGCAGTTTGGCATCTACCAGAAGTGCAAAAAATTTAGCAGTCGTGCAAAAGTGCAGATAAATATCTAGCATATTTACAGCAAGTGGTATATATGAAAGCATATACAGCGAATAAATATAAAGGCTATAACAGTGCAGAGATGTGTGGACATACAGGAGTGGAGTAAATAAATATAAAGGCGTACAGTGAATAAATATAAAGGTTATAACAGTGCAGAGATGTGTGGACATCATTAAGAATTACAGAATTACAGAAATGGTTTTAAGGCTATGGCATTGAAGAGGAATGTGCAGAAGTGAAAGGTTACAGATTACAAGATTATTGCATTTAAGGAGTTAGCAAGCTGAATAAACAGTCTACTATATATATATATATATATATATATATATATATATATATATATATATATATATATATATATATATATATATATATATATATATATATATATATATATACATATATATATATATATATATATATATATATATATATATATATATATATATATACGTATATATATATATATATATATATATATATATATATATATATATATATATATATATATATATATATATATATATATATATATATATATATACGTATATATATATATATATATATATATATATATATATATATATATATATATATATATATATATATATATATATGAACTGAATCAGCCCGACATAGTGTGGCGGCAGAGTGGTATTGGAATTGTATTGTTTCTAAAGTAACTGAAGCAAAGTTTATAAGTTTCTAAAGTAATTAAAACATTCTGTGACTATTACTATTACAGTTTCTAACGTAAGTGAAACTGGTATTAGTGTAAAGAGCACTGCGGCTCTGTAAAGTTTAAACAGTAACCCGAAGTACTGTGGTTGTCTGACGCACTGTGACACTGTTTTAAAATCATGTTTTAAGCGCGAAGTACTGTGGCTAATACACTGGTTCAGGAAATAACTTTGTACTCTGACATCGTAATATTTTGAACCATTTGTGTGTAATATTACTGAAGTTTATTCATTTTGCACTAGAACTATTGTTACAGTGAAGAAATAGACTAACGGTTATCGTACAGTATCTACACAACGTGTAGTTGTAACTTTAGAGTATTTTGGAAATGGAAGAGCTTATTATTAAGTACATCGCTAAACATGGCTCACAAGGGATGTTTGATGAAATAGAGAAGGTTGGTGATAAGCCGTATAACTGGGCTGTTTCTAAGTTTCTAAGATGCCTAGGAACAAACAAGGAAAAATTGCAAATGCCCTTCAGGGAGTTTTTGCCTCATATAAGGTAACCAGGAGGAAGCTAGATGAGCTTGAGGCTGAAAATAAGCAGCTTCATTCTAGAGTCAGTATCGGCGACGTTTATACAAAAAATTAGTCAATGAAACAATATGGAAAGAAGAAAAGGACAGAATGCAGAAAGAGATCGCATTTCTGAAAACTAACAACAGTATGCTCAAATCATCTGTTGAATCCTTGTTTAATGATTTGGAGGAATCTAATGCTGCAGAATTGAGAAAAATCCCAGTAAAAGGTTGGTAGATGTTGCATTGTGTAACCGAGTTCCAGGAATATTAAATTTGCAGAAAGACAGTAATGAGGATTTGGAGAGAGAGTCTCAGTTAGTCAATAGTAAAGACTCTGACTATACAGTTAGATTTCCAGTAGCACCAATTCACGTCACTACGACTGTGAAAGTTAATGAAGGAGGGGAGGAGCCAATGGTCTCGACTTTGGTCAGAGGGTTTAGCCCCAATGAACTAGAAACCGTGATTAAGAATATTGGGAAATTTGATCCTGTAAAACCTACACAGTCTCACCCACATCGTCACATATCAACGTTGCCTCGGATGGCGTACACATCCGACGCAGAAGGGAGCCCCTTTGCGTCGCTTATACACTTCAATGGAAATCCCGCGTCGCTTTTCAACGTAGATGCCCGTCCAATACACTTTAATGCAAATCCCTTATCTTCGGATTAGGGTTAGGGTTAGGGTTTGGGTCATCTTCGGATTTGGACGCGGCCGGGGGACAACCAACGAATCGTCGTTATGTAGTGGACATTTCGTAACATTATTATTATTTATTAAATATAGTATAAATAATCCGATACACTTATTATTATAAATAATAAGTGTTTAGTAATATAAATAATATTTATTATAAATAATAAGTGATTAAGTGTATAGGACAGCCATCTATGTTAAAAAGCAACGCAAAGGGGCTCCCTTCTGCGTCGGATGTCTACGCCATCCGAGGCAACGTCGATATGTGGGGTGAGACTGTGTTGGTAAAACAGGATCCCTTAGATTTTCTGAAAAACCTGGAACGATATGCCGACATTTACAAATGTACGGATGGTGACACATGCATTTTGTTAACCCTTTGTTTGCCTGACACCTTGTCTGGAGCCTTAACAAAGAAAGTAATGGACAGAACTGCAAATAAGTTTGAGAGGAAACAGGCACTGCTTGGGGTGCTAGGGCTGATGTCAGTTAACTGGGATAAAATATCTGACATTCACATGCGAGAAGGGGAGCACCCAGTGGCATTTTCTGAGCGATTATTTGATGCCTTTAAAACTTTCAGTGGCAATCCTGAAATTACTCAGAATGATGTCAGCTTCAAATCTGCCTTGATTAAGAAGTGTAATCCCCTCACCCACTCTGCTATAGCAATGCATGTGACACATTTATCTAAATAAAATGAGATTATTACTAAGATGATACAGTTTTACAACAGTAATTCTAGTTCAAAGATGTCTCATCCTGTATCAGCACTAGGTGTTAAGAAACCAGATTTTAAGGCCACAGAAGAATGTGAACAAATGAAGTTGCATCAGGAGCAAAGTAAATTTTGTTCCTTTTGCCACAAGATTGGCCACGTAGTCCACAAATGCTGGTCTTTAGGAAAGGGACGTCCACCACCCTATTTCCTTCGGCACAGAAATATGTATTCTGATAACCCAGGTCAGGTAACTGTGCATCTAAAAGAATCTTTATGTGAACTCACAGCAGTATTCAATATGGCTATGGGGTCTGTAGTAAAATGGTTAGCTGTCCCCTAAGAGTAAAAACTCTGCTAATGTTGCCTTGGTTAACGACTTTCTGCATTTTATGCATTTCGGTCCCGACAAAGATTTCTGTGATGTCCAAGTAATATTTAGCTTAAAGCAACTTTGAGACTAAGCCTTTATTGTTAAAATTACAATACTTGCAGTTTTTCTTATGGAAACATATGCTATAAGTTACACGTGTAACAAACATAGATGTAGACTAATGTGACTTTAGCTGGTGTTGAACAGTTGTTAATGTGCTCAAGTGCATTTAGGCTAATATAACTAAAGTTTCCACTGTTGTGTATTGATTAGGACTATTGCAGGCATTGTAATGCTGTAGTTGTTTATGCACTGTAATACATTTACACCAAAGTAGTTAAAATTGTCACATAAGACTGGATTTGGGGTAGAATTGTGGCATTTACGCCTATAACCAAGATGCCGGCGCTTGCACAACGCGAGGCCCAGCGTCTCTCCAGATTTTGCTATTTAGTAGCAATTTCTCCATCAACAGCAAGTTTATTCATGCAGAACAGGCTTGCACACGTCTCATACAGCCGACAAGCATTACTAGACATCGGCAACACTCACAGATACGGACTTTCAACGGACTTTGAACTCCCTCGGGAAATCGCCCGAACACCGCGGACCGCTGATCCAACGAGACCACAGCGCCGGCGGCGAGAGGGAGGAACAAAGGAGGGGTAAGCGAGGCGGCATCAGAGCCAAGCTAAGGCTAAACCCGCATCAACCATCGATTCCAAGCGATTTCAAATTGCCAATGTACGGTCTCTTGCTAATAAAATGGATGAATTGCTGCTCCGGATATCATCACACAAACGGATTAAGGAATGTAATGTCATGATTTTTACGGAAACATGGCTCAACAACAACATTCCCAGCAGCGCCATTAAGCTCGGGGGTCGCAGTGTTTTTCGGGCGGACAGGACGGCAGAGGACTCTGGTAAGCGCAGAGGTGGAGGTTTGTGCATTTATGTTAACAACTCATGGTGCACGGACTCTACTGTTACAGAAAGTCATTGCTCTGTTCATTTAGAGTATTTGATGATTAAGTGCAGACCCTTTTATTTACCGAGAGAATTCTCAGCCATTGTTGTGACTGCAGTGTACATTCCGCCAGATGCTAATGCTAAGCTAGCTATGGAGGAACTGCATGCAGCTATCAGCAAACAGCAGTCTACACATCCGGAAGGAGCCATCATTGTTGCTGGAGATTTCAACCACTCCAACCTGAAATCTGTTTTACCAAAATTTCACCGCAATGCCTCCTGCTTTACCAGAGGGGACAAAACACTGGACCAGGTATACACAAACATACCTGGGGCATACACAGCCATTCCCCTCCCCCACTTGGGTCAGTCTGATCACCTCTCTTTGTTCATGCTACCCAAATACACACCACTGATCAAACGTGTGAAACCAGCTCTGAGGACAGTAAAGGTATGGCCAGAGGGGGCCATTTCTTCTCTTCAACAACAGTTTCAGGATACTGACTGGAACATGTTCGCCTCACAGGCCACACTGGACTCTCATATAGACATGGACATTTACACATCATTTGTTTTGGACCATAACACGTGCATTGACAATGTCACTACCGTCAAACACGCAACACGAAATGCTTTCCTAACCAGAAGCCGTGCATGAACTCTGAAGTCCGTCTCCTGTTGAAAGCAAGAGATGCTGCCTTTAAATCTGGCAGTGCAGAGGACTACAACAGAGCCAGGGCCAACCTGAAAAGGGGCATCAGGAAAGCAAAGTTCAAATTCAAACTCCACATAGAAGAGCACTTCCACAACTCTGACCCCAGACGCATGTGGAAAGGCATCCAGTCAATCACAGACTACAAACCTACAGCTCAACCAACCAGCAGTGCCTTCCAACCGAACGAACTTAATCACTTTTTTGCTCGTTTTGACCAAAGCAGAGAACATTTTACAACAACCACGGACTCTTCTACTGCTTACAGCCCACTTTCACTCTCAACAACGGACATCTATTCAGTGTTTAGCAGAGTGGATGCACGCAAGGCAGCTGGCCCGGATGGCATACGTGTTCTCAGAGCATGCGCTGGACAACTGGCACAGGTTTTTACTGACATTTTCAACCTGTCACTGCCCAAGCCACGGTACCAACATGCCTGAAGACCACTACTATTATACCAGTGCCTAAGCACTCAGCTGCTAAATGCCTGAGTGACTTTCGCCCGGTTGCACTCACCCCCATTGCTATGAAGTGCTTTGAGGAACTGGTAATGATTCACCTCACTGCGGGCCTACCACCTACACTGGACCCATACCAGTTTGCCTATCCCCCGAACAGGTCAACTGAGGATGCAGTTTCCACAGCTCTTCATTCTGCTCTCACCCACCTGGATAAAAGCAACACATACATCAGAATGCTGTTCATTGACTTTAGCTCTGCGTTCAATACAGTCCTCCCCACTGTACTGATCACTAAGCTCAGTGAACTGGGTATCTGCACCTCCACTTGCAGATGGATTCTGCACTTTCTCACCAACAGACCTCAGTCTGTCAGGTTGGGAAACCAGGTATCCTCAACCCTCATTCTAAACACTGGCATACCGCAGGGCTGTGTTCTGAGCCCACTGCTCTACTCCCTGTTCACCCACGATTGTGCTCCTCTGTATAACTCCAACATCTTCATCAAGTATGCAGATGACACCACCATGGTCGGCCAGATCGATCCAACATCTACCAGTCAACATCAATGGAACTGAGGTAGAGCGAGTCTCTAGCTTTAAGTTCCTGGGAGTTCACATCTCTGAGGATCTGTCCTGGCAGCAGAACACGTCAGCTCTGGTAAAAAAAGCACAACAACGCCTGTACTTCTTGAGAAGTCTCAAGAAATCTCATCTGTCCCCGGGGATTTTAACGAGTTTCTACTGCTGCATCATTCAGAGCATCCTGACCAACTCCATCACTGTATGGTACGGAGGCTCCACTGTGTGTGAACGTAAAGCACTGCAAAGGGTGGTCAAAACCGCCCAACGCATCACTGGCACCCAACTACTTGCCATTGAACACCTTCACCACAGCACTCACAACATTATCAAGGACTCTTCACATCCCACAACTTCACAACTGTTTAACCTCCTTCCATCACGAAGGAGATACAGGAACTTACGCACCAGAACCAGCAGGTTCAGGGACAGCTTTTTTCCATCCACCATCACATTACTGAACTCTACACTACACCGCTAAATCACTACAAAACAAACACAAACAAAAGACTGTATATAACCTTTGTACAATACATGTACATACTACATAGTATATCTTTTTCACTCCTCAGTACATCTGCACTTTTTATATCTGTATGTATCTTTATCATTACTGTACATTCTGCCCAACATTTCACATTCATTTGTGTATATAATGTATGTGTATATATATATATATATATATATATATATATATATATATATATATATATATATATATATATATATATATATATATATATATATATTTATATATATATATATATATATATATATATATATATATATATATATATATTTATATATAGTAGACTGTTTATTTAGCTTGCTACTCCTTAAATGCCATAATCTTGTGATCTTGTAACCTTTCATTTCTGCACATTTTTCTTAATTACTGTACGCCTTTATATTTATTCACTGTACTCCTGAATGTCCACACATCTCTGCACTGTAATAGCCTTTATATTTATTTACTGTATATGCTTTTATATATACCACTTGCTGTAAATATGCTAGATAGTTATCTGCACTGTAAATATGCTAGATATTTATCTGCACTTTTGCACGACTGCTACATTTTGCACTTCTGGTAGATGCCAAACTGCATTTCGTTGCTGTGTACCTGTACAATGCAATGACAATAAAGTTCTATCTATCTATCTATCTATCTATCTATCTATCTATCTATCTATCTATCTATCTATCTATCTATCTATCTATCTATCTATCTATCTATCTATCTATCTATCAAAGCTGTAAATGTTAACCATAATCAGTAATCTTATGTTGGAGATTTAAACTACAATTTGATAATGATCTAGCTAAGTTTTGTTCTATTAGACATGTTTTAAAGTGACTGCTGACAAGCTAAGATAAGAGGAAAGGTCTAAGCTTGTATGTCGATAGAAACCGCTGAGCTAATGGAACAATTGTTTAGTCATTAGATTATTCAATGTGTATGTGCTAACTATGTTGAACCAACTCTCAAGGTGGAATTGTATGGGTTATTTTTACCATAAGTAACACCAACAATACCACAGTAAAGAGTAGAGTTAACTGCTGAATTTTAACATGTAATGCTTCTCCCACAGCATTTAGAGGTGCTACACCTTAAACTTAAGTGATTCTTTGGTAATAGGCTTTCAGCCCATTCAATGTTTATTTATTGTTAATGTGCCCAGTGTTTACATAGAAAACTCCAGATACACTGAGAATTTTTATGTGTGAAAAGGGGAGGTGGGCAATTTCTTTCAGTTTCCCTGAGTTTTTCAGAATCACCAAACAAAGATGGCTGAACGTATGGTAGCATTGTCCTTTCCACTGACGAGAATGATGCAAGAATACACAGAGCAACAACCAGCACTTAATGCTGGTTTGGTGAAGACGAGACCATATCAACAGACATCATTCGAACCAAAAGAGCAATTAGATTGTTAAAAAATATCCCAGAATTGTATTTTTTCTATTTCGGTTTAATTTGGAATGTAACTTTTAAGATTTCTGTATGTATGTATGTATGTTTATTCGTTATAGGCCAAATATTATGTTGTATGTGTTCCATGTTAAGATGTCAGATTTCAGACAATTTTATGATCACTATACGACATTCCCATCGTTTATGATTTGGGTTTTTTTTATTTATTTTTTTTATTATTAATTATTATTATTATTATTATTTAGTTTTTGTGTATGTAATTTTCCTATTTTTGACAGTGTATTATGTTCTACTGTATTTGTTTTATGTTAAGATGTCAGATTGCGTATGATTCAATGTTCACTGTAGGATGCCTCTATTGGTTATGATAGTTCCTGAAGGCAGCCATTCCAAACCCAGTTAAAATTGTACATATAGACAAATATTTTATAGAGCTATGACTAATAAGTTTGCTCAATTGGATGAAACAGGTGTGCCTAAGTTGGTGACCCAATGATGGATAAGATTTTACATATAACAAAATTTTTGGAGAAACCTGCGTGGTAAACATGCCGAATGGGATGAAGCGATAACCGGTGTGCATGAGGTGATGTTTCAATGACGGGTAAGATTCTCTGAGGGCCGAAGGAGGACAGCCTAAGGCAGGGCTTCACCACCACTGGGCACCTGCCTAAGAAAGGAGGTGTAATCTGTGTAAAGGGAGTGGATGTGATGCTTCAGTGCCAAAAGCATCAAAGGGGGGACTGTAAGTACAGTGGAACCCCGTTGTACGAGCATAATTCGTTCTTGAAAATTGCTCGTGTGTCCATTTGCTCGTATGTTCAAACTGATTTTCTATAGGAATGAATGTAAAAGTGATTTAATCCTTTCCGAGATCATCGCTTATTTCTGCACTTAAAAAAGTATTTGTAGCCTATTTTTAAAAACAAATACACAGCAAATGACCGTAATATAAACATAATTTAACACTAACTCGTGTGATAGTGGTTGATTGCGAGTGTGAGACGCACAAAACGCTCGTAACCTCCTCAGTTTCCATGTAATTCTATTTACTTTCGTTTTCACAGCACCATCACTGATTTTCTTAGGAGACGTTTTTCAGGGTAAAATTTTGCGAGCAAGTTTGTTCGTATCTCCATTTGCTCGTACTATAGCTTGCTCGTACAACAGGGTTTCACTGTATTACAGACTGCCTCAATCCAGATTCCACCCCATGCTATACCAAATTCAGCTCATCCACAAAACAGCCTAAAATTAATAAGAAGTATTTATGTAGTTTGATGTAGAATTTAAGCTGTATCAATCTTAATCATAGACTTAACTGAATCAGTCTGTGAGAGGCAGCAAGCCATCAAGGACTATCTCTAACCAAAAGGTGTCTGAGACCATGAATATTATTTAAACAATACCCTATCCTGTCCTGCTGGGGGGCCGAATACCCTATCCTGTCCTGCTGGGGGGCCAGCAAAGGTGTCAACAACAGTGACCTCCGCCTCGATCACCCAGCCAGTTGTTCCTTCATGCATTTAAAGGATAACTCTGGTTTATACTTCAAAGGGAAGAACAATATAAAATATCTGGGCAGAGTTTGCTCTGGGTTCTTTCTGACTCAGATGAACCCAAAGTGCTTCATGTACTTTGTCACTGCTACTCTGTTATAAACTTCTTCATTACGATCTTCGTTGTCCTCATCATTTTTTCTTACACAGTGTTCAGATTGAGGGTTGAGGATACCTGGTTTCCCAACCTAACAGATTGGGGTCTGTTAGTGCGAAAGTCCAGAATCCATCTGCAAGTGGAGGTGCAGATACCCAGGTCACTGAGCTTAGTAATCAGTACAGTGGGGAGGACTGTATTGAATGCAGAGCTATAGTCAATGAACAGCATTCTGATGTAGGTGTTGCTTTTATCCAAGTGTTGCTTTTATCCAGGCATACTCGTGTGGGTCCAGTGTAGGTGGTAGGCCCGCAGTGAGGTGATTCAGGACCAGTTTCTCAAAGCACTTCATAGCAATGGGGGTGAGTGCAACTGGGCGAAAGTCATTCAGGCATTCGGCAGCCGAGTGCTTAGGCACAGGTATGATGGTTTTCAGGCATGTAGGAACTGTGGCTTGGGCCAGTGACAGGTTGAAAATGTCAGTAAAAACCTGTGCCAGTTGTCCAGCGCATGCTCTTAAAACACGTCCCGGTATGCCGTCAGGGCCAGCTGCCTTGCGTGCATCCACTCTGCTAAACACTAAAGAGACGTCCGTTGTTGAGAGTGAAAGTGGGCTGTAAGCAGTAGAAGAGTCCGTGGTTGTTGTGAAATGTCCTGTGTTTTGGTGAAAATTAGCAAAAAAAGTGATTGAGTTCATCCGGTTGGAATGCACTGCTGGTTGGTTGAGCTGTAGGTTTGTAGTCTGTGATTGACTGGATGCCTTTCCACATGCGCCTGGGGTCAGAGTTGTGGAAGTGCTCTTCTATGTGGAGTTTGAATATGAGTTTTGCTTTCCTGATGCCTCTTTTCAGGTTGGCCCTGGCTCTGTTGTAGTCCTCTGCACTGCCAGATTTAAAGGCAGCATCTCTTGCTTTCAACAGGAGACGGACTTTAGAGTTCCACGGCTTCTGATTAGGAAAGCATTTCATATGTTTGACTGTAGTGACATTGTCAATGCATGAGTTAATATGGTCTAAAACAGATGATGTGTAAATGTCCATGTCTGTGTGAGAGTCCAGTGTGGCCTGTGTAATTGTGTAAAACATAGCGGATTTGGTGTTTGATTTGAGACTTGGCGCAAAAATAAAACAAAAGTTTACTGATTAAAATTATTTTTATTTGGAGTTTATTTATTTATTTTATATCCAAGTAAAGAAGGGACGTCGTGGATAAATGTATTTTTTGCCGAAGGTTTTAATTTCGCCTCTTTTATATTTAGTTATTTATTCATGTATTTATACTTTTTATAAACATGGTAAAAACAGAAATGCGTGCTGAATTGATTAATAACATTAATAAAATTTAGTGCCGTTTACAATAATTTGTTTACATCACTGACTCCCTCTGTCTCTTCCACGTTAACCCCAAACTTCTTATTGCCTTCTGCCTGCTCATTCTTAGCTCTTAGCTTCGTAAACTAATCTAGATCTGTGGTAAATGACAGTCAGGACTTTATACACCAGCGGATTGAAAGAGACGCGCAGTAACAGGAAATCGGTTGTTCGGCTGAAATCAGCACACAGTGAAAATAAAAAATATCGATTTGACCAAATTAATGGATTAAAACTAAAGTAACGAGTGGGTTTTGAAAATGTAAAAAGTAAAAAGTACAGATATTTGTGTAAAAATGTAACGAGTAAAAGTAAAAAGTTGTCTAAAAAATAAATAGTGGAGTAAAGTACTGATACCAGAAAAATCTACTTAAGTACAGTAACAAAGTATTTGTACTTCACTACTTCCCACCTCTTAGCTGGTTATAGAAACAGGTGAATTTGAACACGGGCCACGTCCTTAACTGTCAGTCTCACACTGCCCTCTTGTGGCACTGTCAGGACTTGCTGTTTGTTAAATTCCAATAATATTAAAACTTTTTCGTCCATTTGTCTTTTAGTTATATTCATGGTAGTGATGGGAAGTCCGATTCTTTTTTGCGAATCAGTTCTTTCGGACAGTTCATTTCAAAGAACCGGTTCAAAAAACGGTTCACCAGTTCTTTTACGTCCTTACGTCATGACTTCATGCATATCCAAATACAGTGGAACCTCGGGTTACCAATTTAATTCGTTCCGTACTTTATTCGTAACCTGAAAAGTTCGTATCCCGAGACAAATTTCCCCATAATAATGAACAGCAACTTCGGTAATTCGTTCTGGACAACCAAAAATATTACTTAAATAAAAATAAAGCCAATATTCACTAATATTATTTACTTTTAACATGTTATATTAAAATCATACCACATAAAAACATACAAAGAGGAAAACATCTTTACCGGTAGTTTCCTTTGAGAAGACTCGCTGCAGGAGGCGGCGTTCGTAGAAGGGGAGGAGGAGAGTTATTGTTTGGAAGGAGAATCTTATTATATTATATTATTTATATATTATTATATATTATATTATAGAATATTAAAGACAGTGTTATTAACACGAACGCTGAGACAATTGTTGCATTAGAGGAAAATGAGAGCTGTTTCTTTAAGGCTACTATCAGTTGGTATTGAAGTCCAGAGTGAAATTCATTATGGGTATTGTACTTCGGAAAAGACTGTAACCCTGCTAATCTATCTTCATAAAAACAAGTAAAGTGGTTATGCATCGGCTAATGTTGTCCATCTCATCATTTCACGAGCATCAACTAACGAGTTGTTACGCTGCTGCCGGGAAAAGTTCAAGCGGATAAGTAACACGATGCTCTCGCTAGGGACACAGGACGCTAACTGATGTGACGAGCTGCGTGGATAGAGCAAAACAACCAACTTGCCTGCGATTTTTGGTGGCGACGTTCGTATCCCGATATATTGTTCGTAACCAGGGGCAAAAATTTTGATGAACTGCGATTCGTAACCTGAATTATACGTATGCCGGGGCGTTCGTAACCCGAGGTTCCACTGTATCATCTTAGTGGATGAACATACACATTAAACACATTTAAATAAAGTCATGTCTATTGCATGAGGGCATATAGCTTATCTGTTTAAATTAAATCATCATCATCATCTTAGAAATTTACTTACATTTACGTTTTGCACTAAATCACCCAATACAGGCACTGATGTGCAAAACGTTGTTGTTAGTAAATAAACTTACTTTTCATTTAAGTCCTCAGTTCACCTGTGCTCATATATCAGCAGCTCATCACCAGCCTTTACAGTATGTCGAACGCATCTGATTCGGAGTCCAAAAAGAGTGTGTGTGTGTGTGTGTGTGTGTGTGTGTGTGTGTGTGTGTTAATGTCAGACAGCACAGGTACTGCTCGGTAGGTCGCCCATGCTCAGTATCAACAATTCGTTGGTATCAGTAGTATGTCGGACTTGTCCGAAGGAAGCGGTTCTTGATACAGTACTGGTGACTCGAGAACAGCAGTATGTGTGCTGCTCGGAATCGGCAGGTATGCCGCATGCTCAGTGGTGATCACTTGTTCAGCAGCATGTTTCAGTTTAATGTGTGTACTGTTGGAGAAACTAGAAAAGAACCCCATTCTCAGGGATATTGATTTATTTTGAGTCGGATAGACGGTCATACACATTCAAAAGTGAGTAACTTGAGTAATTTTGTTGATTAGTGCTGATTTGAAACGCGAACTGTTTCGAACGATTCAGTCCCATTTGGTGAACCGGATCACTAAAAAGAACCAGTTCAAATAAACGATTCGTTCACGAACCGGACATCACTAATTCATGGGCGTAAATCCCAGGGGGGACGGAGGGGATGTGAAATATTTAGAAACACCTGTCTTGACCAAGGAGCTGTTTAATAATTTTTATTTTATTAAAATTTTGTCTACCTACCTACCTACCTACCTACCTTCCTTTCTTCTTTCCTTCCTTCCTTCCTTCCTTCCTTCGGCAACATTGGTTGTGTATGTGCAGGAGCAAGTGGCTGACACTGTAGAGCACGGCTATGCGATTCAGTTCAGGTCTCGCCCCGCCCCGGTTCAACAAGCTCTCTCCCACTGAGGTTGGCTTTTGAGGTCAAAGCGTACTAATATCAGGTCCTTCGGTTCGGCCTTGCCTTGTCAACCCGCACCTTCACAAAGACATCCGTATCCTTAATTATATCAACGATTGGTTGATATTAGCTCAATCGGAGCAGTTAGCGGTCTGGCATTGAGATGTCTCTCTCACATGAAGGAGTTGGGGTTTCGGCTAAATGCTCGGAAGAGTGTGCTTTTCCATCACGGAGAACCACCTAGCATGGCGTCATATGGGATTTGACAACTATGCGTTGTCCAGCACCAACATTGCATCCATCCTTACGATGGTCAGGAAGGTCAGAGAATGGCAGTCACTCACTGTCAGGCAGTTCCAGAGACTGCTTGGGTTCATGGCAGCAACGTCCAATGTCATTCCATTTGGCCTCCTGTATATAAAACCCCTTAAGTGGTGGCTCAGAGCCCAAGGGTTCTCTCGGAAGGACAATCCCCTTTGCACAATTAAGGTCACACACAAACTGTGATGAGTCTATGTATGCTTGCTCTAATTGGTCATAATTACCTGTCAATATGTTATGCAAATAACGCTTTTCGGTTCATGCTAGCTGTCCAAGAGACATGCAGTGTTTTTGTATGGGTAAAAGTGTAACTATTAAAGTTCAATGATTAACTGTGTGTTCAGAGCATACCAGCTTTCTAATTATTACATCACAACTGTCAGGGTGCGAGCGAAACAGAAGGCGGAAGCCGGAGTACAGCTCACTCGGGTTTTAATTACAAGTGTGAGGGACAGAGATACACATGAGCACACACGCACGCACACACACACGCACACACACACGCGCGCACGCGCACACGCACACGGCAGTCCTTCGGTTGAGAGAGTCCAAGGTGCGCTTTGGGAGAAGTTGTGGAGTCCGAATGGAACGGATAAATAGAGTCCTGTGTAAAAACCGAAACACGAAAACATAGACCGCACGTCAGGTCCAACACATACAATAACGAACGGGGAGTGAGTGGGAATGAGGGGTTTATGTAGGAGTGGGGTGGAGTGATGATGAGTCCCAGGTGTGAATAGTTAAGCCTGGGGCTCCAGAGAGAGTGGAGGCATGAGAGACAACGAGCCCCAGGTGTGCGTGGTTAAGCCTGGAGCTCTAGGGAGAGCGGGGGGCATGAGAGCCACAAAAGGGGGCATGGCAGGTGGATCCCTGACAACAACCTTACCACACATATGCAGAAATAGATGTTGACTGCTTTGCTCTATGTCATGCAACAATATCTAATACATTTAGGTGAAGATGTACCAGAAAAAAATAGTCATTAAAGTCAAATGGATTTATTTTCATTTTAACTATATACAGTTGGAACAGTACACAGAAAAAGGGAACAATATTCCTCATCTGACAGTCGCTATGTACTTTGGGGTGGGGATTATTATTACACAGTCTGGCCATGAGTGCCCTAATGCTTTGGTATCATTTGCAAGATAAAAATGGTGAAAGTGTATGTAAAGGGTCCACAATGCTGGTAGCTTTGCAAGTCCAGGTGAGGTTCTCCACAGGTGAATTTTATTTATTTAAGTAGTTTAAAAGATAAACCACTATAGTGATTTTAGATTTTTGGCCTTATCTGATGACAAAGAAGGCCGATTTTCTTAAGGCACATAGTGACAGCTGGGGGAACGGGCTGCCTGATTTTTTGCTGCCATGATATCAAAGCCTTCAGTGCTTCTTCAGGGTTGCTGGCTGACAGATCATGAATGGCATAGATCACAGAGAGCTGCACTTCCCAGGACATACCTGCATACAAAATACATAAAATATTAGGACTTTCCTTGATGTGGTTAATAAAGAACCAAAAATAAAGCTAGATAAAGAACATGTTTATTTGTTTTAATGATACCTTTTGAGAGGTTTTGATTTCCAAACTCAATCATGTTTTTTGCAAGATTTTCAACTAACATGTTCTCCTTAAGTCCTTGTTTTCCAAGTCGCCCTGTTTTAGTTGGAAAAAGAACATGAGTGAAAAACTGAAGAATCTGGAAATTATGTGAGATACAGGATTTAAAGTAAACTTACCAAGTAGCCTGAACACTGCTCCTAAACAGATGCCTCGGAATGGTGTTTGCCCAGATCTTGTTTTCCTTAGCCAAGTGTTCAGGATCAGCCAAAGGTCCATTCTAGTAAATAAAAAAGAGAGGAATTGGATATGTTGGAGTGTCTTTGTAATGGTGATAGACCAGCCATTGTGGTTTTATGATATATTGTAAGTTTATGCAACAAAGACTGGAAAATTTGCAATATTTTATACAACCACTAGATTATTGGCCCCATAATGTAAAACCTCAGGCATAAGAATTTAGTCATAAAGTCACACCGATAGTGAAAAACGTATAGCTAAATTTACACACTTTCAGTAGCTCTGACTGTCTGAGCATTAATCCCGGAAACTTCTTTAAAAAATGCTAAATAAACATTTCCTCACAGAAGCCATCACTATATCAACATTTACCCAATTTTACCCCAAGAGTTCTTATTGCATAAAATATTTAATACAAAAATGTCTGCCTAAATATAAACTTTGCAACTGAAATACTCTCAGTGTTGATGTTATAGAAAAATAATAAATAATGTATGACCTTTTAGATTCAAGTAGTTTGAAAACTAGAAAGCTGAGAATTAAATATGCGTTCAATACCGTATAATATTGTTAAGAGTCCATGGCCAGCCCAGTTGTGCACACAGAAGATCTACGCTGAAGATGTAGTTCCAGGCAGCATCACAGAGATCATAACCATACCAGCTGCTCTTCTGGAACCTTAGACTGTGGTCTTCAAAAAGATCCTTCAGTGTGCAAACAATCATATTGTAGATGTTTCCTGGAGGGTCCTGGCAGAAAATAGATATTTTCTTTAATAACCAGTTCAGTAAAATGATGTTTACAATAATGTGGTGATAACTGAAAGGTGACAATTTTAGGTACAATGTTTACTTCCACTAATAAAAAGCCTAAAATAGTGATGTCCTTTAACACTTTTTGCTTGAACTATAAAGAAATAACTAATAACTAATAATCAACATGAATGGATGATGGAAATTGTCCCACTATATTACACTGACAATTGAAAATCAATAATTATGACGATTACCATAACTGTTCTGGCCTGATAGTGATAAACAATGAAACTAAGAGGAACACTGAGAATCAGCTACTTACCTCATCCCAGTACATATACTTGCTGAGCAAGTCTAATATGTTTCCATCTGCCTTCATTTTGCTCACTATATGAATAGCTCTGCATAAAGCGCTGTCATGGGAGAAAATACATGGCCATGCTGTCACCATGACCATAATCAGTTTGGGGGCTTCAGGAAAGTCTGCAAAGCAACAAAATATTAGAACATACATACACTGGATGGAAAGAAATACAGTGGATATAAAAAGTTGACACACCATTATGAAGTTGCAGGTTTTTCAAATATAGGACAGTAACAACAACATAACATTCTGTCCTCTGAGATAAAGCTTCTAACAATTTTACATTTAAACATGACAATGACCCAAAGCACACATCAAAATCAACAGATTCAAGGCTTCAGACAAGGATAATCAAAGTCATGGAATGGCACAACCAGAGCTTAGACCTCAATCCCATCAAAATCAATAAAATGACCTAAAAAGAGCCATACACAGGAGATCACCTCACAATTTAAAGCAGCTTGAACTTTTTTGCAAAGAAGAGTGTGATACAATTCCACGGTCTAGATGTGTGAAGTTATTCATATTTATGTGTGATGTATTCAAAAAGACTTAAAGCTGTAATAAAGGCAAAAGGTGCTTCCACGAAGTGTTAGTTGGGAGCAGTGTGCGGATTTCTGGGTAGTTGTTTTTATTTAAAATGTTCCAAATCATGACATATTAATTTTTCTCTGCTGGATTTTTGTTAATGTAACAATCTGACATTTATGTTCTTATTTTAGTCTTAATCTTTCAAAAACCTACAATTTCATAAGGGTATGTACACTTTTTATATCTATTGAACATAACCAAAAACAAGACACAGTTGGATTCTTTGTATCATTGTCCGAATCATTTTTAGTAGCTATGTAATGAAATGGCAATATAATCTCACCTTCTTTAAGAAGTCTGTAGGCGAGGGCATGTGCTTTATGAGAGTCTGCCCTCTGCTGACACAAGCCCACATAAACCCTACAGTAAGACTGCAGGAGGTCATGTACTGTAGACTCTTTCTCTGCCTTGATCAAGTCCAAAATTAAAGAGAGAAACATCTCTGCTGAAGACTAAATGAGACGGAAAAAAATGATCATCCAAAATCCAACTAAATCAAACATGTATTCAAATCATGTATTCAAAGCAAATATTAGGAATCTAAAACTTGACTGTAGATTAGGTTTGGGAAAACTACCAGACATTGCATAAACCAAAACCTGGAGTAAACATTTTACATGGCACATCATATCTACTGTTCAATTTAAAAACATCAGGACCAATGCATTATGGATTGACTTTTAAAAATGAAAAAACTCCACAATCCACAGCTAATGAATAAAGAGGTTTGAACTGCATGCAAAATAAATTGAACAGAAAATAATAACTTACCTTGTTCACACAAAACTCAGAAATGACAGAATTCTCTTCATCTGTCAGAACAGGAAGTTCACATGCTCCTTTACAAAGTGCATCAATCCTGTTTGTAGGTAACACATCAGAACAGGACTTTTGCAGTGTTTCTAATGCACTGGAGATTTGGGCTCTGGGTCTGATTGTTGTGTTTGCACAACAAACACAACACTCAGATGAAGCAGATGAAGCAGCATCAAGTTGAAGCCTTTTGGCATTTGTGGGTGGTGGCATGTCTGATCCAGTTCTCTTTTTTGTCAGGCTTGTCTTGGTGAAAGCTGGGGCAGAGGTTTTGATGGTTTGATTTTCTGAGATGAGATTTTTGGGCCTCTGATCAGAGCTTTCCTGTATGGAGGGCAGGGTTTCTGGAACAGACTTCAAAATAACAAAGGCTACCCCTTGTGATGCTGAAGTGTTGGTCGTCAGATGAGACAGAGTATTTGCTTTATTTTGAAGGCCTGCATGAATATAAAGAAAACAAGTACAATAAAAAAAAATATTTTGCATTGCTGCATGTTTTATTTCTGCATAATGAATATAGCCTATAATCTTATCATTTCTGTTCATCTTGAGTTATATTTTTAGATCTAATAATAATTTTTTTTTTGTGTGTGTTTGTATTTGAGGTAAATTTTGATTATGGCTGTCAATCAGTTAAAATATTTAACTTAATCGCACATTTTCAACTTTTTAATACTCTAATCAACATGGGCATATATTTGAATGCTTTATGCGTTTTTTATTTGTGAAACTACTGAACATAGAACATGAAGACTAAATATTCTTGTAAATATTTAAAAAGTAATTATTATGTTTTAAATAACACCATCAAGTCATCAGGACACTAAACAGAACAGAAATGTTTTCACACGGACGGTTTTAATTGCCAGGTGTGTGCATCATAGCGGATATTGATTCTGGATTTAAAACTTGCCGCATCAGTATTCGGTGGAGTTTATTTATTTATTTTTTATATCTGAGTGAATAAAGGACGTCGTGAATAAATGTGTGTTGCATTAAATGTTTTAACTTTGTCTCTTTTATATTTATTTATATATTTTTTTATAAAAATGGTCACAGAAACACTCATTTTGTCTGCATGGAGAAACACTTTTCTCTGTAATGATAATAACTAATTTTTTACAAATCAAAATACACTAATCCCCCGCTTTACCGCGGTTCAAATCTCATGCTCCCGGTTTATCGTGGAATTGTATTTGCTATATAACTAATTTGTTTCACTGATTTTCCCGGTCTCTGGTGGATAGCACAATAGACCAAAAACCTTATAGGGAATTGTTTTTATGGAGTTCCATGTTAAAATAATGAAATTTATTACTAAAAATATAATTATTAATTATAAAATGTAGTACAATGTTAATACAGTACAGTACTGTATACATAAAATAGCATTTTGGGGGTTTATCGCGGTTTTTCGTCTATCGTGGGCGGTTTTGAAACCTGTATAGAGAAACTGAAAGAGATTTCAGTATTACCTTTGCTTATTTGTTTCTCCCGTTTGAAGAATTCTTCCTGTTGAGGTACATATACAAAGATCAACTGACAAATCCAGCACAAGTGCATTTAGATTTATTTAGTCTGCATAATGTCTGCATTTTTAATAAGTAAAAAAGTACCTCAATTAAGCGCATGCGTTTCTCGAGGCTACTGACTTTGCCCTCCATGCCTCGGATTTCTAGGTTCTGTCTGGTGTCTGTTTCTAAAAAATAATTAACAAAATAAAATGAAATGGTGCTCAGATCACACCAATCACATTTTATGTTTATTTGATAGAACTGTATCATGCAGCCATAATGCACTTGTATTGTTTTACACACTGAAGGCAGAAACATCAAAACTAAAACACACCTTTAAGTTCCAATAGCTGGTTTTCACCATTTCTGCGGAAAAGAAAAGAAATATTTAGATAGAACATTAAAACCAGCCCCCACAATATTAACATGTCATATATATATATATATATATATATATATATATATATATATATATATATATATATATATATATATATATACAGTGGAACCTCGGGTTACGAATTTAATTCGTTCGGTACTTTATTCGTAACCTGAAAAGTTCGTATCCCGAGACAAATTTCCCCATAATAATGAACAGAAACTTGGTAATTCGTTCTGGACAACCAAAATATTACTTAAATAAAAATAAAGCCAATATTCACTAATATTATTTACTTTTAACATGTTATATTAAAATCATACCACATAAAAACACACAAAGAGGAAAACATCTTTACCGGGTACTTTCCCTTTGAGAAGACTCGCTGCAGGAGACGACGTTCGTAGAAGGGGGAGGAGGGAGAGTTATTGTTTGAAGGAGAATCTTATTATATTATATTATTATATATTATTATATATTATATTATAGAATATTAAAGACAGTGTTATTAACACGAACGCTGAGACAATTGTTGCATTAGAGGAAAATGAGAGCTGTTTCTTTAAGGCTACTATCAGTTGGTATTGAAGTCCAGAGTGAAATTCATTATGGGTATTGTACTTCGGAAAAGACTGTAACCCTGCTAATCTATCTTCATAAAAACAAGTAAAGTGGTTATGCATCGGCTAATGTTGTCCATCTCATCATTCCACGAGCATCAACTAACGAGTTGTTACGCTGCTGCCGGGAAAAGTTCAAGCGGATAAGTAACACGATGCTCTCGCTAGGGACACAGGACGCTAACTGATGTGACGAGCTGCGTGGATAGAGCAAAAACAACCAACCTGCCTGCGATTTTTTGGTGAGCGACGTTCGTATCCCGATATATTGTTCGTAACCAGGGGCAAAAATTTTGATGAACTGCGATTCGTAACCTGAATTATACGTATGCCGGGGCGTTCGTAACCCGAGGTTCCACTGTATATATAAATAAAGGATATTCCAGACAATATTCAAAAGGAACTGTAATTTGCAATTATTAGGTATTTGCAATTATGTCTTCCATATGTAGATGCATAAATTATGACATAATACAAAAAGTGGGGACACTCATTATGGGGGACATAATGAGGATATTCTAAAGCTCATGCAGCAAGTTAATTACAGTTCATACTCAACATGAATTGAGGTAAATACAGTTTTCATAAATGTGTGTGTGGTGTGTGTGTGTGTGAGTGTTTGTATATATATATATATATATATATATATATATATATATATATATATATATATATATATATATATATACGTATATATGTAGTTATGTAGAGCATCTATCATACAATTCTCTGTGTACGTTGATAATATCAAAATGCAGTGTTTTCGGGAAATCACAAGAAGTTTCCTGAAGAGCCTGCTGGCTCAAGCTTGACTTGTGCATTTTTGTCTGTCTTTTCTGGTTTTTCCTTTTAGGGAATTTTTTGAATCTGCGGAAAGGGAGAACAGTTTTAATCACAATTTATTAAAATGGTTGTTTTATTATTTTTTTATAACAATACGTGTTTTCTCCAATTGTTTTGTCTGTTTAAGATTCTGCTCAAGGTGACTATTGGCAGAAAAAAGAGGATTTGTGTACACGTTGCCATGACAAAGGGGGCGTGGCTTTGGGTTCGTGGCGCACGCAGCTTAGCTCCTCTGTGACGTTTGGATTTTGCCTGTAAGACTCACTGGAGTGATCCTTTTGCTTACAGCCATTAAAGGTAATTTTAATTCGTAATTACCGAGTTTAAATGACATTAAGATTTAGGTCGTTTTTTTTTAAGCTAAACATTTTTATGCTAGATGTTCTAGATGTTCATTTTCATGCTTCCCGGATGTTCTGGGTGAACACGTGACAAGCGCGCGCTCATTAATGAAATTAATTCAACTCAAGATCAGATTCGTGAATTTAAACTTGTATTGTTGTCGAAATAGATAAAAAAGTAAAGTGTAAAGTGATGTACCGATGGTGCATTTCTTCTGAAGTTGAAAGATGAAATCGCGGCTGGTTGCTTGAATTGTTCGGTGTAGTCTGCGGGCTGCTGCTCTGCGTTCGGGCTTTTTAAGCATATTGTGGCGTCACAAAGACGTGAATTTTGCGTCAATTGTGCGATGTGTGAAGTCGGATACTCCGCCCAGTAGAACAAATAGTATACAGTGATGGAATGCAGTATTTACTTGTACTCTAGGTATAAAAAAGGTATAGAATAGTATGTACAGTTACAGATAATTGGAGTACAACCAATGAATTTACTGTGTAATAGACTAACACTGAGTTTGTACAGTTCAAATAGCAGTAGACTATAATTCTAAGATGAGAGATTTTAATTAGAGACATGTCATAGAGACATTTTTTTTTGCCAATGCTCTTCTCAATTACAAAAAATTAACATGTGCTGATGGCAAACTCTGAGCTAGTTTTAATGAGGTTTAATGACTGTTTGAACTTGCACTAAGGGAGGTTCAGAAGGAAGAACTTCAACCTATTCTACTCCACTCTGACCTTTTTTCCCCATGCACCATCTGCCTTATCTGTCAGATCAATTTATACTTTATTAGTGTCATCAAACGACACAATCTCATTCAGCATAAAACAATGACTGTAACCCAGGATATAGGCTATCTGACACTGTGGTGTTTTTCAAGTCAACTTTGTTTGATGCTTTTTTGTGGTCTAACTCCTTAGTGAAAGATTATACTCTAGCACAGACATGGGCAAACTGGTTTTATTAATCCGGCCCGCCGAATGTGACTAAATTATATTTAAATAGGTACGGGTAAACCTTGTTCAATTTACCTTTCCCCTGTAATGCCCACGTTTACCCAAAAGATGGCGCACTTCAGCTACATTGACCTTGTTCGCGTGTATTACTCTCTTCTTCTCTTATGAGCCCTTCTGCAAAAAATTATCTTATCAAAGAAAAGAAAAGTGGATAGTGAGCGCCAAGTGTTTAATACGGAGTGGACAACAAAATATTTTTTCACTGAGGTCCGATCAAAAAGCCCCTCACAGATCCAGGTTAACTGACCAACACCTCGGATCTTTCCTGAGAATTGCCACAACAAAACTTACTCCAGACTTTGATGAACTGGCAAAATAAGGAGTTCAACAACACTGTTCCCACTGAAACTGAACTTGAGTTTTTATGCTGTGTTTATTGATGCACTGGCAAAAAAAAAAAAGAATCAACAAGTTGTTGACCTTTTGGCACTTGATGAAACTGAATTTGTGTTTTTCTGCTGTGTTTATTCAACTGAAATTTAATAAAAACGTATTATTAATTTAACTAATGCATTTGGAAAACAATTTGTACAATGAGCCATGCATATTCATGCTTTGCTACATGTTACAGGCCAAATCTCTAATGTAATATATATATATATATATATATATATATATATATATATATATATATATATATATATATATATATATATATATATATCCTGGCCAGGCCCCTCCTTCAAATTTTAGTGAGTCAAAAAGTTTGCCCACCCCTGCTCTAGCATGCATTTTCTTGTTTTGCTCTTCTAGTTTGGTAATACTCAGAGTGTGTTCTTGCGCATATGTTAGGCAAAATTCTCTGTGGCAACAGATACTTTCTTTTACATTTTTCTTCCTGATACATACATCAAGCACATTTTGACATTTTTCAATAGACGACACTTTGTCTGGATTAATTCTATATTTCCATGTCCAATCTTTCCTGACCAATTCTGTTATTATTGAACTCATGTGTTTACACAACATTGATATGAATTCACAATCAGACCACAGAGGGTCTCAGTTCTCAGTTGCGAGGATCAATCTAGCATTACTGCAAAACATTTTAGTTAACCTTCCCCACCTAAACAGAGGGAAAAGTTAAATTCTTCCCTGATACTCAGAGGATAATCACAAACAATAAATGTCTTAAAATATGTTAAACAGCTGCAGTTCTGTTAAAAAATTAGTCATCATCTGTTTATCAGGGATGAAGTTGGTTTATCTTCTGTTTAGGCAAAAAAGGTTAACAGCACACTACTTCCTCTCTGCCCCCCTTTTGAGCACACAAGCATTTATGAGCGCCCCTAATGATAGGGTTAACCATAACATGCCAAAACTACTTGGAACTATTCTGACAGTAAAACTGGTACAACAATGTGTTTGTACAGTTACAGTACATGAGCAATAGACTGTAACACAATGCACAGTTACATGTGCACATGATTGTAACACTGAGTATGTACAGTTACATGTGCAGTAGATCATAACACTAAGTATGTGCTGTTACATGAGCAGTAGACTATAACACTGAGCATGTACAGTTCTATGAGTAGTAGACTCTAGCACTAAGTAGAAACAGTTACATGAGCAGTGTGTGTGTGTGTGTGTGTGTGTGTGTGTGTGTGTGTGTGTGTGTGTGTTAGCTATGAGCAACATGGAACACTTTAAACTTATCAGATATTTGACTTTGTAGGTACATTTTATACATGCCATGATTTTTTGTTGAAATTCACAAAATAAAGTCACTGTATATAAAAACTCACATGCTCATGTATTTTGTAGTGTGTTTGTACTTTGAGTGCCTTGGGACTTAGTATGTGAGCAGATGTGTGATGCGTACAAGATACTGTGATGCAACAGTCGTGTATGCAAATGAGCTCCTACCATTTTATCACAAAACTCGAGAATCTGAATCTCCCGAATTTTGTTATATATAAATATACAGTGGTGTGATAAAGTGTTTGCCCTGATTTCTTATTTTTTCACGTTTGTCACACTTTAATGTTTCAGATCATCAAAATAATTTAAATATTAGTAAAAGATAACAGAAGTGAACACAACATGCAGAGCACAAAAGTTAAACTTTTGTCTCGTCAGTCTACAGAGTATTTTCCCAATAGTTTTAAAGATCATCGAGATGTTTTCTGTCAAAACTGAGATGAGCCTTTATGTTCTTTTTGCTCAACAGTGGTTTTCGTCTTGGTACTCTGCCATGCAGATCATTTTTGCCGAGTCATAAACACTGACCTTAACTGAGGCAAGTGATGCCTGCAGTTCTTTGGATGTTGTTGTGGGGTCTTTTGTGACCTCTTGGATAAGTTGTCGCAGTGCTCTTGGGGTAATTTTGGTCAGCCGGCCACTCCTGGGAAGGTTCTCCACCATGTTTTTGCAATTTGTAAAATAATGGCTCTCACTGTGGTTCTCTGGAGTCTCAGAGCTTTATAAATGGCTTTATAACCTTTTCCAGACTGATAAATCTCAAGTACTTTCTTTCTCATTTGTTTTTAGAATTCTTTGGATCTCAGCATGCTGTCTAGCTTTTGAGAATCTTTTGGTCTACTTTGTCAGGCAGGTCCTATGTAAGATATTTCTTGATTGCAACAGGTGTGGCAGTAATCAGGCCTGGCTAGAGAAATCGAACTCGGGTGTGATAAACCAAAGTTTTAACGGGGGGGCAAACGCTTTTTCACACAAGGCCATGTAGTTTTGGATTTTGTTTTCCCTCAATAATAAAAACCTTCATTTAAAAATTGCATGTTGTGTTTACTTGTGTTATCTTTTACTAATATTTAAATTAGTTTGATGATCTGAAACATTAAAGTGTGTCAAACATGCAAAAAAAGAAAAAAGAAAAATAAGGAAGGGGGCAAACACTTTTTCATACCACTGTATATACATTCAGAAACCATTCAATATATTCAAAATTCAATTAATATTCTCACGTTTCATTCAATATCTTGAGAATTAATTCAACATTCTTACATTTCATATAATATATTCAGAATCCATTAAAAATATTTGGAGTTTTCATTAAGTTCTCTCAAGGATGATTTCCTAAACGGCATACTTAATGCTTTAATGCGTCTCTCTCTCTCTCTCTCTCTCTCTCTCTCTCTCTCTATATATATATATATATATATATATATATATATATATATATATATATATATATATATATACACACACACACACACACACACACACACACACACACACACACACACACTATAGCTATGTATAAATGAGGAGAGTGTTTTTTAGTGGTTTTGTGGTATTTTATTTACAGTGCACATGAGTGATTGGGGAAAGGGAGAAGTGAAGACATGGAAAAGTGCGCTTTACAGTCTGTTAGTTGTCACTGGTTTGACCACGGAGGTGAATAAGAGTGGCGCTGCTCTGGATCAGAGTCGTTCGGTGCCACAACCGTGTCGAGGGTAGTTGTCCATCCTGTCTGTATAGCCTCGGTACGTAGGAGCTCTAGTGGGCTGGGGGAGCGTGGTACGAGCTGCCGTTGTCACTGCTATAGTACTCTCCGCTGTAACTGCTGGTGTGCTTCCTGCAAAGAAACTGCAAGCGACCACTTCCATTACTCGCTAGTCCTTCTCCAACTCAATGTCTTCCATGGCTTCTTTTATTTATGCCGCTCTCCTCATTCGGTGCACATGGCAAAAGGGCGGAGCATCCCAACGAGGCACGGCTGCAGCTGTGAACTGATGCTTTTTATAGCAAATGTGACTTACACAGTTGAACCTTTTGATCAGGTCTCAGGTCATTATGGTGAGAGATTACTCTAGGCTTAAAGCATAAATAAAAGGAGCCATGGAAGAGAGCGAGTGCCTTTTGCCATGTGCGCCAAGGCTCTCCACAACACAGGTGCTGATGTGGCACCGCAGATCCACACCTCAGCCCTTCACCATTGTCCAGTGATCAAATTAAATCACTGAGCATTAAACAACAACCAAATATGCATCTGCACTCTAGCGGAGGCCAAGGCCAAACCTCTCTCTCCACTCTTGAAAGGATTAAAAGACTCAACCTCTGTAAATGTTAAAATATTATACTTGCTACAACACTTCCCTATGACTAATCCAGTTATGTGATTCAAAGTGATCTTTAAATGAAAATGCATTAAAAGATAACATCATCTTGAACATTCTTGGTCCAGCACACACATTGACTCTCAGATACTTTGCACATCGCAGAGAGCCAACTTTTGGCGAGAGGTTAGGCCAGTGCTCTCTTTAATCATCTACTTTATCCTTCTCTGAAGTGCTCGAATTCCACTCTAATATCTGTGAAACACAATCAGAGCAGTAAATGTCCATGCTATTTTGTATTTTATTAAATTTTTTCTTGCCTCCTTTACCCAACACTTTCCTGCTAGACTTTCAAGCCCTTGTACCTTAATAATAAGACAGATGCTGGATTCTCCTCCTTAAGTTACTTGTGTCTGCTTGCAGTCCCCCCACTTGTTTTCCTGTACATACTTCAGTGACTCTTTTGCAATGATTCAAATTATACCACATAGACCTGTCTTCCACCAGGATCGCTGTTGGAATAGCCGCTATGACGTTGTAGGGCCACTTCCTGCTGGTTTTGTTACACTCCTACGGAACACCCTCAGATAGACCCGGTCTCCTGGAACAGTCCTCCTTTTCAGGCTCCTTGCCTTTTTTTTCCTGCATATAGATTGCTTTATGTATTGCAGTTAGTTTTCTTGCAATCAGCTAGGTAGTCTTACCTATGATGATGTATTGTGTGATCAATTCAACTTTCTGTTTTGTCATTTCTCCATACCATGTCTTTTCTAAGATGGTATTCTAAGCTTATCACTTCCTATCTGACCTAACCAATAGATATAAATTTTTGGCTCAGTGATCATTATCTGATTTCTTATACCTTTTATGTCTACCTACACACCTTCTGGTGAGCACCATATTTGTAACCCTAATTTACACAATGCATCTCTTCCTAACAAATTAACAGGCATCTGATTTGAGACTAGAACAGGTATAGTCACACTTTTGTATTACTTGTAGTCAAACTGGAGCAGTCATAGGAATTAGCTGCTTCTGTCCAGAGAATCCTACCGTCTTTGCAAATTTCCCAGACATAGTGATATGTGAGGCATTAATGGAATTTAGAAAACCCCGGGTTCGATCCCTGGTCAGGGAACCAACCCCAGCCATTAGGGTTGCACAAGCCTTAGTGCCGGTCCCAAGCCCGGATAAATGGGAAGGGTTGCGTTCGGAAGGGCATCCAGGGAGTAGAGGAGTAGGCTCAGAACACAGCCCTGTGGGATGCCAGTGTTCAAAATGAGGGTTGAGGATATCTGTTTGCCCATCCTAACAGATTGAGGTCTGTTGGTGAGAAAGTCCAGAATCCATCTGCAAGTGGAGGTGCAGAAAACCAGGTCACTGAGCTTAGTGATCAGTATAGTAGGAAGGACTGTATTAAACGCAGAGCTAAAGTCAATGAACGGCATTCTGATGTACCGTATTTTTCAGAATATAAGCTGCTACTTTTTTCCCATGTTTTGAACCAGGTGGCTTAAACAACGAAGCGGCTAATATATGGATTTTTCCTGGGTTTTTCCCGGTTTCACAAACTTCAAGCGAAAAAACTAAGTGACATAACATTAGACCAATTAAATTTCCGAACGGAAATGAAAAAACGCACTTCACCTGTGTTCTGAGCTGCACGGCTCCAGGAGAAAAACTTCCACCGGTGGCGCATGACGATGACAAAAGATAAACTCCCCAGAGAAATACTGTGGTACCTTGACCTACGAGTTTAATTTGTTCCATGGACTAGCTCGTATCTCAATTTGCTCGCACATCAAATCAGTTTTACATATTGAAAATACTTAAAATGGCATTAATCCGTTCCAACCCTCAAAATGACACCCCGTTTTTATGTTTCATGTTAATAAATTGGAAAATACATTTCTAAATAACAAATCTTGTATAAAAACATAATAGAAAGAGTATGTAGAGATATAATAAGGTTTTATAGTGTATTTTCCTTGGAGATGAGACGACTTGAGCTAACGAAAACACCGGTGGGGTGTGTGTGTGTGTGTGTGTGTGTGTGTGTGTGTGTGTGTGTGTGTGTGTGTGTGTGTGGAGGGGGGTTAGAGGTGATAAGCGGAGGCGGAGGGTAAACTTGTTTTTACTATCACTCCTGTATCCCTAAACTTTAAAATTTGTACTTTTTCTTCTTTGCTTATCTTAAATTGCGTAACAAAGCTAAAAAAATCGACCGAATGACCGCTTGTATCTCGGAAAACTTGTACATTAATGCACTCGTAGGTCAACGTACCACTGTAGTTGTGAAAGGAAGAGGAAGACAGCGAACAATGACTTACTTGGTCGGCTACTGTTTAGATACAAGCCGTTGTAACGCGTTGAGTCTGGGTGAAGGGAGAGCTCATTAAAACTCCAGTTGCAACAGAAATCATATAAGCACAGACAGGTTTCCAAAACTCGTGCTTTTTTATTTTTCTTGACAACAGTGGTTAGTCAAAGAAACTTAGAAATGAGCATCAGAAAATAATAAGGACATAATCTTCGGTCTCCACACACGCAGTAATACCGGAAGAATGCAGTGGCATGCTGTACTCCCAAAATACCGCTATGCTTCTAATAGAAGCGCAACATATTGCATTTAGTGTCTTTTGTTAAAGCCTGTGTAAAGTTCATTAGTTTCAGTTTCAGTTTAGACACCTGCAGCTTATAGACAGGTGCGACTTATTTATGTTACAAATAAAAATCTTTGTCAAATTCAGTGGGTGTGGCTTATATATGGGTGCACTTTATAGTCCGGAAATTACGGTAGGTGTTGTTTTTATTCAGGTGGGTGAGTAGGCGGGAGTGCAACTTGGCGAAAGTCATTAAGGCATTCAGCAGCTGAGTGCTTACGCACTGGTGTGATGGTTGTAGTCTTTAGGCATGAGGAACCGTGGCTTTGGTCAGTAACAGGTTGAAAATATCAGTGAAAACCTGTGCCAGTTGTTCAGTGCATGCTTTTAGAACACGTCCCGGTATGCCGTCCCGGACCAGCTGCCTTGCGTGCATCCACTCTGCTAAATGCTGAATAGATGTCCGATGATAAGAGTGAAAGTGAACTGTGAGCATAGGAAATGTCCTATGCCTTGATCAAAAAGAGCCAAAAGGTGAGTTCATTCGGCAGGAAGGTACTGCTGGTTGGTTGAGATTGTGGTGTCGATTTGTTGTCTGTCATGGTCTGAATGCCTTTTCACATGCGTCTGGAGACAGAGTTGTGGAAGTGCTCTTCTATGTGGATTTTATATGTATGTTTGATTCTAGTAATACCACTTTTTTAGGTTGGCCATGACTCTGTTGTAGTCCTCTGCATTGTCAGATTTTAAAGCAGCATCTTTTGCTTTCAACAGGAGATGGACCCCAGGGTTCATCCAGGGCTTCTTATTAGGAAAGCATTTTACGTGTTTGACAGTAGTGACATTGTCAATGCACGTGTTGATATGGTCCAAAACAGACAATGTGTAAATGTCCATGTCTGTGTGAAAGTCCAGTGTGAGGCAAACATGTTCCAGTCAGTATCCTGAAAATGTTGCTGTAGAGGAGAAATGGCTCCTCTGGCCATACCTTTACTGTCCTCACAGCTGGTTTCATCTGTTTGATCAGTGGTATTTGGCAGTGGCGGGTGGTCATGGCCAGCAAAGCCTTCTCTTTTTTAGAATTGTCTGTAAATGTATTAAGGCCCTGTTGCCTGTTGTTTTTCTTTAGTGTAAGAAGATTTTTTACTTGATTTAGACCAACTGCTGTACCAATGTACTGTCCAATCTGTAAGATATATCCATGTTATTACAAACCTCAGAAAATTAGCTTGCTAGGGAGTTGTACCACCACAACAGTGGCTCATTGACAAAAAGGCCTATAATGTTTTGTGTTGAAATCACAGTGCAGTTGTACCCAATTTAGCTGATATTCATTGCAATTTGTATAGCCATGGTACCACGGTCACAGCAATAACGAAGGGGAGCTGCAACTAACCAACATTAAGCATTTAGAACAATTAATGTACCATTGGACTGATCACTTTGGATTTAAGACATAATCATGTAACTAACACCTCAGAATCTACCATTGCAACGACTGAAGACCTACCTCTTCCTGAAACACTTAAATTAGCACTTTCCAAGTTTGTAGAATTCTAGGGTTATATTTATATTAAGTTTGTAATCTTGAATACCAGTGTAGATTTATTCATTACTAGAGACTTAAAGCACTTTTGTTTGTCGCTCTGGATAAGGGCGTCTGCTAAATGCCACAAATGTAAATGTAAATGTACCATTGCCTGCCAGTTAAATCAACACAAGCAGTCTATAAATGGTTGTGCCGATAAACAAAACAGTTGTGCCCATGTTCCTAATCTTTGCTAATCAGAAGATTAGTGTGGGCTTTGGATGTGTAAACACAAAGTATGGAATGATTTTGTGTCAGGAATATTTGTTGGAACATCCGATTAGGGTACAGCAAAGTTTTGGTCAAACGAGTAGAACCATGTGGAACAAGAGGAGATTTTTTTGAAAACCGCATCCAACAAAGCATTTCGGTTTAGTACGAGAAGCACGGACATGCCACATGCAAATTGGCTCTTCAGTCTACCTGGTGTACAATTAAAGTTACTAGAGAGACAAGTGGAAAAGCACAACAACTCTGGTGGGTCTCGAAACACAACCTATGAATAGCTCTACCACTGAATCTAGAAGTCCAAAGCGCTAGCCATTGTGCCACAGAGCCCTATGTTGCACAGGGCTTTTATTTTATATCTCGTAACTGTTCATCTTAATGGCTGGCTCGTAGTTTGTATAAAAGCACAGTTTTTTCCATTGCTAACAAATACTATCAAGCTTTTAAAGGGTCAGAGCAAAGCCTGCAATTCACCATTCAGTGCCCCAGAGAAACCATCTTATCCACTTGCAATGATAAATATCAAGCCATAAAGAAAAAGCTGGAAAGCACTCAAGCTGAAGCAGCAAAGGACAACTGCACCAGGCACTGCTGGGATTCAAACCCAGGATCTCCTGTTTACAAGAAAGGCACTTTAACCAACTAAGCCACAGCGCCTCAATGCCACTTGGCACATACTCAGCCAGCTGTTGAGTGGAAATTCTTTGCTATTAGATCTAGAAAAAAAATATTGCATGGACATATGCTTTCGAGCTAACAGCTAATAAGGCAGAAGCATAGATTTGATTTTTGTCTTGATTTACATTTACATTTACATTTGCGGCATTTAGCAGACGCCCTTATCCAGAGCAACGTACAAAAGTGCTTTAAATCTCTAGTAATGAATAAATCTACACTGGTACGCAAGATTACAAACTCGATATAAATATAACTCGAATTCTAAAAACTTGGAAAGTGCTAATTTAGGTATTTCGGGAAGAGGTAGGTCTTCAGTCGTCGCTTAAAGATAATCAGGGACTCTGCTGTACGACATCTAGGGAAGTTCATTCCACCACCTCGGTGCCAGAACAGAGAAGAGCATTGAAGTGTACTTACCTCTCATTCTAAGAGAAGGTGGTACCAGTCGAGGATTGCTGGAGGATCTCAGTTTTTTGTTCATACAGTTTTGGTGTCAGAAGCGAGATACTTTCAGCAATATCCAAAAAGGGAAATCACGCATCAAGGTACGTTTTTTAAGATACTTACTTGTTTGCGGGGATTGTCCCGTATGCCAGCCAATAGGGGCTGCATATGTGTTCGTGTCTTGGTTATGCATTAATTGTTTAATTAATGATAATTTCCTTTGGTGGGATGATTTCGTCGCGACATTGGTTTCCTCACCTTAGATGTAAGATGCAAGATTAGAAGACGTTTTTTACGGTCTGTCTAATATAGGCGATATTGTCTGAAGTATCCAAAAGAATCCACGATAATTTATATGCCCGAAAAAAATAGATAAATGAAAAATTAATTGTTAAAAAAAAAAAAAAAAAAGTGAGAGAAAAGTGAAAAGGAAGTAAAGAAAAACAGACATTTTGAAAAGACTTTAATCTTGTTTTGGCTCTATAGTCTATTTTTTTCTCCTAACTTACAAAATTTGTGATTCAATTGGAGAGATTGGATTACTTTTTTTGTTTGATGACTGCGATCCCCCTGGTGCCTAGTGTTCTGTGTATTGTCTGTGTATTAAGTGTTGTGTGTCTGTTCTTTGTTCTGTGTTAAGGAGATGGGTCATAACGTTTCTCGCCCATTGCCGGAAGAAAATCCCAAAGATTGGATGTATAGGAATAGTGCCGGTTACTAGACTAATCCTTATTTAGATAATTTGGCAGGATGGAGTGAATGCATGTCGCAGGTAGATAATTTTCCTAGACATGGGTCATTTAAGACCCGCGATATGGAAAATGCGTATTCCATGGTGAACGGTGGATGGGGCGATCCGAATTGGGACTACACTTATATGCGTGAGTCCTATGATAAATGGGTAAATATGAAGAAGTACTGGGACAAAGGTCCAGAAAGAGTCAATGCTTCTAAATGCTCTTTGAATAAGAAACAATCGCCTCCACCATACAATTCGACACCGTCTACTAGCCCTGGTCTTTATCCTGCGCTGCCAGTTGCTACATCTTTACAGCCCGCTTTTGCATTTGTACGAGAGCGAAATGAAATACATGTTAAACCAGCGAAAGCTAGTGATATTGAAACTATATGTAGGAGTCTTCCTATTCCAACTAACCCCACAAAATATGTACAGATCTTGAAAAGCCACACTCGGTATGCACAGTTAACGGGCCCTGATTTTAGAACTATTCTTTTGCGTACTTTGGGAGACGATGTTACAGAGGAGTTGATCATAGAAAAATGTCCGACCTTCGCGCGAGTTAATGATGCCATTACAGGCGAGGGCACGGCCGCGAATCGTCACCAGATTTTTTGGGGAAACGACGCCAATGTAATGCAAATGTATAATGAGCTAAAGGATTTTCTGGATAACAGAATAGCATCCAAGCGTGACATTTCACATGCAGCTAACACTAAGCAGGGTTTTAAAGAAACGCCGTCTGCCTTTGTGGTTCGTTTTAAAGCAGCATGGGAGAATGATTCTAAACTGCCAACTGATGATACACACAATGTGTTGTTTATAAATACTTGTTTGAATACCATGAAAGCTTCTCAGGCTCAACTGATTCGCATCACGACAGACAGATTACTCGAGAAGTCGGTAGATCAGTTCTGTGCTAGAATTAGAGATTTAGATGCCGCTGGAGGTTTTCAGTCCGCTTCTGGTTTAGTTAAGTCTGAACCCACTATGTTCTTTGCTGCAACAGGAAGTGGTGCATCCCAGCCACAGTACAAAACTCAAGGAGGAGGTTTTAGGAAAAAGGGGAGGTGCAATTATTGTGGGAAGTCTGGTCATTGGGTTAAAACTTGTAGAAAGAGAATGTAAGATGAGAGAAGGGGCGTAGCCACTCAGCGAGTAGAGAATGCAAACCAGCATGCAGTTATGCAGAGGCCCACACAGCAGCAATATCCAACTCAATGGACTTCTGCATAGGGCAGCCTACGGAGCGACGAACCCCATGATTTTTCGATGATAACTTTATCCTACAGTAATCACCCTTCGACCTTGCCTAATGTCACGTTGCACATAGACAATAAAGACTATTGATTTCTTGTTGATACTGGCGCTACCTGTTCTTCAATTGCTGGGGGTGAATATTCTGGTCCCATTTCAGGAAAAAGTATCCGCTCCGTGGGAATAGATGGGGTTCCAATTTCATGTCCTGTAAATCACCTTTTGCCTGTAGTGACACCGACTGGTACTAATTTTTACCATAGCTTTACAATAATTCCAAACTCGCCTTTAAACCTTTTAGGAAGAGATATGATGCACAAAATGGGAATGGAGATTCTGTTTTTTGAAAGCAATGTCTCACTGTCTTTTCCTTCTGTCCTCATGCTCTCAACCGAGCCACAGCCACATCCGGAAGATTTTTTCCAAGATAGTACAGAGGTCCTGGCTGATGAACCGAATTTAGGTGAAGTTAACCCTAAATTATGGGCCTCTCACAAAGATGAGGCAGGTTTAATCCAGGTAAAACCGTATCATGCACTCATGAAAACACACCATCCGATTTTTGTTAAACAATGTCCATTGTCGAAAGAGAAGAATGTTGGCATTGCTCCAGTTATTGACAATTTATTGTCACAAGGTGTTTTGATCGAGACACATTCACCGTATAACACACCGATTAATCCCGTCTTGAAGGCAGATAAAAAATGCTGGAGGCTAACACAAGATTTACGTGAGATTAATAAATTAGTTATTCCGTTAGCTCCTTTGGTGCCCGATGTAGCTACCATTGTTAACTCTATACCAGCGACTCACAGATTTTTTACTGTGATTGATCTTTGTTCTGCTTTTTTCAGTGTCCCTTTTTTTTCAGTGGCCTCAGAGACGCAGCCGCTTTTCGCATTTACCTATAGGGGACATCAATTCACCTGGACCCGTCTTCCTCAGGGTTTTGTTGACTCGCCAGCCGTATTCTCCGCTGTAGTGCACAGAACTTTGGCTGATATACACCTTCCAGAAACAACCTGCATTCTTCAATACGCAGATGACATCCTTGTCACAGGACTGACTGAGCAGGACTGCCACAAAGCATCAGTGATTGTCTGCAATGTCCTGGCTCAGGCTGGATTTAAAGCTTCACACCAGAAACTATTAAGCCTTCTTCTCAGCCGCATTCAGCTGTAGTAGCTCTGCGTGATCTGCTAGACGATATTGACTTAGATGGCTTTGACGACACACATGATTGCCTTAAACACATTGAACAAGAGACCTCTTGTAGGCCCGATCTTTTAGATAAGGCCCTGGAAGAGGGGGATTGTCTATATGTAGATGGTTCATGTTCAAAACCTTCTGATGGTGTGTATTTATGTGGATATGCGGTTGTAAGATTACCTGATGTAATAGTTGAAGCTAAATCATTACCATACACATCTGCACAAGCTGCAGAGTTGGTCGCACTCACAAGAGCATGTCAGTTGTCTGAAGGTAAAGTAGTGACTATATACACTGATTCTAAGTATGCTTATGGTGTTGTGCATGATTTTGCCGAAACATGGAAGCAAAGAGACTTTAAAACAGCTGATGGAAAGCCCATAGCACATTTTAATCTCATAGGTGACTTTTTAAAAGCTGTTCAACTCCCTGCCAAAGTGGCCATAGTGAAGGTTAAAGGACATGCCGTAGGTGATTCAGAGGAAATTCAGGGAAATACGTTAGCGGATAAAGTACCTAAGGAAGCAGCAAAACAACCAGTAGATTTGGACACAGTACATACAAATCCTGAGATCTCGATGATGTCACATATCTCCAATATACCAGACATTGACCTAAAAATACTTCAGAGTCAGCCTACTGAGGAGGACATCAAATATTGGGTTTCCAAACAATGTAAATCAGATTCTGCTGGTATCATTAGAGATGTAGATGGCAAAATTGCTCTGCCTAAACTAGCTTTAATAGTGTTGGTGAAGCATTACCATGGGATGTCACACATTAGCATAGCTAAAGTCATACAGGCTATAAATGCATTATACTGTATTGCTGATGTAGCTAAAACAACCAAGCTAGTGTTGGATTCATGTTTGACTTGTGCCAAAACTAACGTACATCGACCTGTACAACATACTGCGCTTACTTTTCCTGAAGCCCCTTTCCAACACCTACAGATAGATTTTACACATATGCCAGCTGTAGGAAATTTGAGATATCTGTTGGTTATAGTTGACAGATTCAGTAAGTGGCCAGAAGCATTTGCATGCGTGACAGAGAATGCTAAAACGGTTGTCAAAATATTAACAAAAGAGATCATCTCTAGGTTTGGTATTCCTAGTGTGATTGAAAGTGATAACGGCACACCTTTTGCTTCAAAGGTAACACAACTTTTGGCTAAAAGCTTAGCAATTGACTGGCATTTTAATATTCCCTATCACCCACAGTCAGCTGGAGTGGTAGAGAGAACAAACAGAACCATTAAGGAACGTATTACTAAAGCCTGCATTGAAACAGGCCGAAATTGGACTGTTGTTCTCCCGGCAGTGCTCACAGAAATGAGAATGACCCCATCTTCAACTACCAAACTGTCACCTTTTGAAATTCTAATGGGCCGGCCTTTTCCGACCCCATGGGTCAGGGGACGCACTGGCATTTCTTCCTTAGGTAACCTGGAAGTGATGGTGGACGACTACATTTCTGCCCTGGTTGAGAAATTGAATTCTATCAGTGCTGATGTCTCACTAACTCTTCCTCTGCCCACAGATAAGCCAACACACCCTTTTGTGCCTAATCAGCAGGTCCTGATACGAAGTCTGAAGCCTACCAAGGTCGGTGAGCCGAAGTATCTGGGTCCAGCGACTGTTCTAGCTGTAACCAGAACTGGAGTTCTGACTGATTATCAGCCACAGTGGATACATGCAAGCAGGATCGAAACAGCACCCACTTAATCTGTGCACTAATTGGTCTGTTGGCCTAAGAGGCCTACCTAAATGAGTATTCAGGGCTGAAACAGTTGAGAGCCCACGGAAAGATCTTTTCTTTATAGTAGAAAGGGGGCCACCTCCGGGGTGAAGATCTGACTCACTTGACTGTTTAGTTTAGCTTACCCTGATACCTGCTCTAGGTCTAAATTCTATAACTATATGTGCATAGTTGTAACTAGACTCCGAATTTTTCTTATTCTCTTTGAACACATTATTCAGTGAGAAGAGACTGTACCTATATACCTGATAATGATGCTAATAGACATACTGAACAAGCACTGAGAAATAAATGTCTCATGATGTCTTGGAGAACGTGAAACAACTGCTGAACAAAGTTTTTTGGAGAAGATTAAGAGTTTGTTTACAAGTGTTGAACACTATTTTGTTTTAGGAATGATTCTTTTATTGATTGTTGGAATTATACTTTGTATGTTGCCATGTTTGATGACGATGGTAAGACAGGCCATAAAGGCCTCGATTGGAGTGGTGATGATGAAGGATTATATGTATGTAGGGAAAGAATGAAATGGACTCTGTATGTTTTTGTTTGTCTTTATCTTTTCATTTGCAGTTTGTGTCACCGGTTCTGTTCCCCGGATGAACATCCTATGTTTTGGTGTGTGATGCTAAATCATAAATGATTTAAAGTGGCCATTGTTAGTGTTAAGATGGTTTTCACACTGTTTCACACACATTCCTTTGTCTGCTCAGTGTCTATAGAATATTTACGATGTTAGTCTGTAAGGTAAACAGGGAGTCTTATCTGGACTCACACATCGCCAGCTAGTATATCCTCTTGTCTAAACAGGAAACAACTAGGTCAGGTTTCTTTTTTCTGTATGTGTATAAATACGCTCTGCTACCTGCAATAAACAGAAAAGGAAGCATTTGCTGTGTGCGGTGTGATTCTTCCCTGAATTCAGAAAGGCCTACGGGCATCGCAGATCGTATGGAAAACCTCTCCAAGAATTAAGTTTCGTTTGGGCATGATAAAAATCTAACACAATTGCTCTGAGGGTACTACTCTTACAGCAATAACAAAGCAGTGCTGCAACTAACAAACATTAGGCACCACTGTCCACAGTAGCAATTCATCTTGATTGTTTGGTCTTGGACCCATTCATGTTGTATTTGTATATAACCCATACATTAATTGTACATCTAATTGTGGTTACTTTTGGACTAACTAAAAAACAAGAGCAAGGAATAAAAGGATTAGGCATCAAGGGAGAAGAGAATAAAATATTTAAATATGCGGATGACACAACGCTATTGGTCAAAAATCTGGAGGGAGTGAAAAAAGCAATACATACGGTACAAAAGTTCTGTAGGGGATCAGGAGCCAAAATAAATTATGATAAAACGGTATACATGAGATTCAGAAGGGCGGCATTTCAGCAAAGACAGCAAAAGAAATATTGTTAGTTCTTAACATTTTAATGATTCCTAAACTATGATACATTTTGATTTCCGTTGAGTCTGAATCGTTGCGAAACAAATTAACAAATCCGAAAACACAACGTCAAGTCAGACAATGGAGACTTACCGATCATTGGACGAGACACCTGTCATTCACCTGTATATCTTGACTGACAGGTGTCTTGTCCACTGATCGGTAGGTTTACATTCACAAACTATACCTACCTTTTTCAGTTTGTCTGACTTGTCGTTGTGTTTTCGGATTTGTTAATGTGTTTTCGGATTTGTTAATTTGTTTTCAGATTTGTTTATTTGATTTGGATTTGTTAATGTGTTTTCAGATTTGTTCATTTGTTTTTGGATTTGTTCATTTGTTTTCATTTTATTTGTTCACCTGAACCCGTTCGGCAATTTCAATGGTCTAATGTTATGTGGCTCAGTTTTTTGGCTTGAAGCTTGTGAAACGGAGAAAAACCCAGGAAAAATCCATAAATTGGCCGCTGCATTGTTTAAGCCGTGGGGTTGAAAGCGTGGGAAAAAAGTAGCGGCTTATAGTCCGGAAAATACGGTATATATATCATGATACTGCATCACTTCTCATGTTACTGTCTCCTAGATTTGTGGATTTGTAGCGTTTATTGTGTGATTTAAATGTTGTTATCTGGCAATATGGGGGGTAATACAAACAAACACTCACACACCATAATGGTTATATGCAGTCTGAATATCAACACTTAAAATTAAGAAATAATTTCTAGATAGGGTTTTCCAGAAGAAAATAGCAGTAAGAAATGCACACCTTTCGTTAATCACTATTTTGTGTCTTGTGTATTTGTCTTACACTGTTTTGTGTTGTCTTGCACTGTCCTGTGTTGTCTTTAACTGTCTCGTGTTGTCTTTGCACTGTTTGCACCAGGTATCACACAATGCACTTTATGGTAAACCTCATCTTACTTGCAGATGACCTAAAATCAGAGTGGGTCAATAACCACAAGCAAGAATTACTAACTCCAAATGTGATCATTTTGTGTTACAGTGCAAACATGTCCTGTGCTTTATCTCAACTACAGAAGCAGGTGAGAGAAACACTTGTTTTTTCAGCAGACAGCTGGATAATTTGAAACAGGGGACTGTGTGGTGGTGAGAGATATAAGAAGGAAGAGCGGGAGAGAGAAGAGGTGGTTGAGACCATTCCAAATTCTTCTGATCACAGAGTCGGTAATGAAGGCTACAGAGACATGCCAGTCAGTACAAGTGTGTTCCAGAGCTCAGATAGCCGTCACCTAATCATCGATTGGGCAGAGAGTAGAGATTCCCACTGGCGCTCATAACTACCCAGGTGAAGTTGAGCAGGGAGTCGGTTACCCACTACTGCTGCACAACACATGCAGTGAGTAGAATTACCAACTGCTGTACATGAGCGTGGAAAAGCCAGCAAGGCGAGAAACTTCCCCACAAGTTTCATCTCCACCTTCATGACCAGCGATCAGTCACACCTACTGAAGTGCAGGACATCCTAAGAGAAGCAGCAGCTCTTCTTTATCAACCACCAACTTGCATAGTAAAGCATTGTGGAAGTGTTTTGTCAAGCAATAAAACTTCTGAATTGAGAGATTATTCTAATTGCAGAAGCAAGGGACAGGCTGTGTGAAAGCTGTTGTGCAGCCTCATCTGAAAACATCTGTATGGGAAAAGTTGATGGCTCTTAAAAGAGCCATTGGGGGCCTGGAGGTTATTGTCAAGTCAAGTCAAGTTTATTTCTATAGCACTTTTCACAACGGACATTGTCTCAAAGCAGCTTTACACTATTTAACAGTTAGGTTAATGATATGTATTTATCCCTGATGAGCAGCCATGGTGACTGTGGCAAGGATATGAGGAAGAAACCTTGAGAGGAGCCAGACTCAAAAGGGTTTTGGGTAATGTCAAGAGTGTGATTAGTCTTTAAACAATCCAGCACACTGGAGATTGAGAACTAACATGAGCACCAGAATGTAAGATTATAAGTAATGTCCTTTCTACAGTCTTATACAGTAATTTGAGATTATGGACCCAGAAGCTACTAAGAAACTCATAAAATAAAATATTGTGGAAGAACACACTTAATTTTTCAACTCGAACACAAGAGAAAAAATTCCAAACACCATGTTTCCCTCGATAATTAGGGGCACTCCATCATAAGTAATGTAAGTGATGGAGACCAATTTTCCAGTGCCAAATGCACCCCATGCCTAATTCTCCCATGTATCCAGAAATCGCGCCGTTTAGCCAACGTCATGTGCTTTAAACACCATATTCGCTAGTAGAGGTCTGGTATCTCCAGGAGACGTCATGAGGAAGCATGTCCGAAAAAGATTTTTGTTTCTGAGAAATAACACGTGGGCCTCTCCGATGTCTGATTTCATCCGCCACATTAGATCAAGCCTGTTCATGCCCAGAAGTCCAATGCAGTTCCTGCTGAGGTGAATAATAATTAGATCTGGGTCATAGCAAGTGGTGGCTCATTTCTGATGGAGAAGTGACAACAGGTCCTCCCATCTTCTTCCTCCTTTTCCATCCCAGGTGATGTCACAGTCCAGGCCCAGATTCTCGTCTAGCCCATGTGCTGACAAATACGCTTGCAGTCTTACGATTATTGAGCTTCCAATGATCCAGACTTGTGGTGTACTGATGTCATTCATGGTGGAAATCTGTCTCTTACAATCCAAAATGCGTGTATTTATAGTAATTCCTGGCGAGACCAGGTGAAATCTGATTGGTTCATGGACCATTGTCTTTTCTGTGCTGTCACTCATCTCTGATCAATGTGAAATCACTGCATTCTCTGAGTCGGTTTAGTTGAAATGTATTATGAACTTTATTTGTGGTCACATAAGCATTTAAAATGGATAGTAATTTGTATGTGTTTATATGTGTGTTTAAAAAAATCCACTGTCAATAATCAAAAAAAATTTCAAGTGTCTGACTTGTGAATGTAAGCGCTGCTCTACGAGTTTTCAGGCGACACTGTGATTGGACCATTTTGAGTCATGATCATCAGAGCATTCATTGATTGGCTGGCTCGACTCCTATCATTAAGGACAGGACCTTTTTTTAATGAGTAAAGAAGTGTTTTTGTCAATGGAGTGTTAATTGCTTGTATCTATTTTGATAAAGTTCTATATGAATATTATTTATAGACTTTTACTTTAAATTCAGATTTTGAGTCGTAAGTAAACAGTAACTTTTTATAAGATCCTTGTAGGATCTTTATATTCATTTATGTGATCTTTGCTTGCTGTATAATTTCTTGAAAACATTAAAATGACATATACAATTTCTGTTTTTGTTGGTATTTGAATTATGATTGGTGATAGCTACAGCTGTTAGCGTTCAGATGCTAACTAGCTAACGAGTCATATGCCTCATCTAAATTAAAGTTACCACCATTTTGTGGTAAAATGCATTCAAATAACATTATACTTATTTTCTTTATATAAATATGTGTCCCTTTTTGTGGTTTGTTTTGTAAAATTTTCTCTGTGTAAAAAAAGTGTGCACGCACCAAAGCATTTTTTTATTCCGTCCAATCAAAACAGTGTCTAAACAGTCCATAGATCAAAGCATGTCTGCCTCTTTGTGCTACGACAAAACTGTAGAATGTGCAGAGGTGTACAGTTTCAGCTCTAAGATCTACTGCTCAAAAATATTATATAAATTATGTCAGAATTATACAAAAGGTCTGCACACACACACACACACACACACACACACACACACACACACACACACACAGTTGTAAGATAGTCCATCTTAAAAGTAATTTAATTTATTTAACTTTTTCAGATCACTGATTCTATACCTTGTGACCCAGATATTTGAGGTAAATTCACAATTGTAATCTTTTCAAGGGTCAAATGTCAGTGCTTTAGTTTTGGCCAATTAGTATAACTTGTAACATCTGGCACAGGTCATTTAGACTTTATGTCTCAGGCTTTCGTTTAACTCTTGACATCTGCATTTCAATCAAAGGATGAGCACCACGGCTTACACTTTTATTGGGAGTTTGTATACCACAGTGTCATACACCCTTATTTTGCAAACAATGGTGCCCTTTATCCGATCATGAAATGCACCATACTGTCTTAATACACTTTGGATAAAACTTTAAGTTCTCCAAAGCAAGTATAACCCGGAAACCATGCTCACAAACGCATGAACAATGGGAGTTTCTCCCTCCAAAATGTCAGGCCATAGCATTGGCCATTTCCCCAAAGATGGGTGGGGTTCGGGACCTTTAAAATATCTTGAACCCAACTAATCAATAGTTTAGCTGGCTTAGCTCGCTCACTTGCTCGGCTCGAACGGAAAGGCTCGGATGCTCAGAACAGCTCAGCAGCGACTCTTCAATGCGAGATCTTCCGGCAAGTTTTACCTTCAAGAACAACAACTACTCTGATCTTAGGGAGAAGCTGGAAGAACATCTAACTCCCTCCTACCTGACTCTTCAAAGATTACTTTGTCTTCCTTATCCCGGAGGTTGTGGTTAATTTTGAAGATTAGGCTTGCCTTTCCTTTCTTTCCCTCTTTTCTTCTTTTCCCTCCTCTTCCTCCTTTTTATTATTTTTAACTTTTGTTTATTTTAATTTAAATTTTTTATTTTTATTATTTATTTTTGTATGTTTGTGTAGTTACCTCTATGTTGTGTTTGTCTAATTTATTAAACAGCGTATTTTTAATAAGTGATTGTCTCTGAGTGCCACTCACATTCCAAAGTTCCTGCAACATTCAATCTGAACTACATGCTCTATTAATTGTATGGTATAAAGTTTTTCTTGTTTGTCTTTCTTGGCCAGGGAGATACCTCTTTATAGAATTAATAAAATATTATACTGTCTATTCGTATATAATATTTGAAGAACAGACCAAATAATTATAACGTTAATTCCATTACAGTCAATTTAACTTAATTTCAATATTTAGGAGTACTTATAACCCGTTACAGGTAGCCGTCGACTTACAACCACAACTGAGACTGACAGATCGGTCGTAACACGATATGGTCGTAAGTAGAGAAGGCTTTATGTACAGCACTGTGAAATTATGCTGGAAGCTGGCACGCACCGCCACATGCTGCGGCCAGCGATTGTGGTCGTAAAGTTGAACGGTCGTAAGTTGCATAGGTCGTAAGTCGACGACTACCTGTATAATTACTCATAAATATTTCCTTTTTTGCGAGCTAAATTCTCTTCACTATCTTATATTTTAGGTAGCACAATGGCATTGCACTTTCTTCAATGAGAACCCAGAAAACAATTCACCACATAACTGATGCTTTGAAATAGGACTAATTCTCCCTGACATTGCTCTGCACTCTCAAAGCAAAAGCAACAGTAACTCAAAATTTCAAAATTTTAGCATAGAGAACAGGAGACATGTATTTGCAATATACAGTGACATTTTATTACAAAAGTTTAAATCAAGTTCAAATCACTAATGAACCTTTCTGTTTCCTGCAGTTACAGAGGCAGCTGATGCAGTCATATGCAGTGACATATGAGTAGACACTTCTTCCACAAGGAGGCTTTTTTTTTTTTTTTTTTTCAGGGTTTTCGATCCAGGATTTTACTTTGCATAAAAGGTACCATAAAGATCCATGGACCTCCAGCTGTTGGGTTCTTGCCTGCCCTTCAACTTTGTGTGCAAAGCCCTTCCAGTTGCAAATCAATCTCAGTTGCATTTGCTTGGCTCGTTGGTCTAGGGGTATGATTCTCACTTAGGGTGCGAGAGGTCCTGGGTTCAAATCCCGGACGAGCCCAAGATTTACATTGACTAAACTGTGAACAAGAGCTATCAAAAACACTGCATCAATGAAAACGTAGATCTCGCTCGCTGCTTGTTCTCTCACAGCACCAAAGAGGTTGAAATTCAGGAAAGGTTGTTACATCTCCCAAAGCTAAAAAGTAAAAGTTAAAAGTAAACAAAACGAACCTTGGGCCTCTGGCTGTTTGGATCTAGCCGTTCCTTCACCTACATGTGCAGGGTATAGTATCATTTCAGTGGCAAATCAATTTAAATGTGGCTACTTGGTTCTTGTTAGTGATCCAGAAACAACCAAATTCTCGAGACCTTGCTCGTGTGTGGACATTTTATGAGGTTACCCTGGTGTACCAAACTTTGCCATTAGACCTGAGCTCCCATCACCTGGCTCGTTGGTCTAGGGGTATGGCTCTTGCTTTGGGAGCAAAAGGTCCCGAGTTCAACTCTGGGACGAGTCTTAGTTTTACACTAAATAAACTTTGTGTGGGTAAACAAGAGCTGTAAAAACGCTGTATCGCTGATACCTTCATTCTCGCTTGCTACACGTTTCCTCACACCAACAAAGAGATTGCAATCCTTCAAGGGCGATTTCTTCTTCTGAAGCTACTGAGCCCAAAATTGCCTGAACACCTTGAAATTACTCTGGTTTTATGCTGAACAGTCTGTAAAAAAATGACAAAGAAACAAAAAGAATCTTGGACCTCTGGCTGTTTGGATCTCGCCTTCTAGTCGATTCCCCACTCTTAGTTGGACATATTATGTTCGCTGTTTAATAATATACGGGTTTGACTTATAAAAGTGCTGCTGCAGTGTTAAAGAGCTGTGTTCTGGTTTAACAATCTGCAGGGAATTTGTAAGAAACTAAGATCACAAACAGTGTAGGCAAGATTTTAACACAGCGCGGGGAGACCCCAACGGATTTTAGGTCCGTCACCTTATCCACGCAGCCATGACTACGCAAGGTTCTGCCTGAAGTCTGCACATCCATCAATGAGCCCGAGACAGAGAGGAAAAAAACAGTTGATACAGACAAGCAGGCAGATGGATGGATGGATGGATGGATTGATGGATGGATGCATGGATGGATGGATAGACAGACAGACAGACAGACAGACAGACAGACAGACAGACAGACAGCATTGTAAATAGAAAAGACAAGCAGTCAGAAAAAAATATAAGACTGACAGACATATAGATAAAAACAAAAAAGCAGACAAAAAGATGGCCAGATAGATAGACAGACAAACAGACAGACAGACAGACAGACAGCCTAATATTTAAAAGGTACAAGACTCAGGGTTCAATACCTCCAGGAAATTGAGTGTTGGAAGCTGGTTTGTGATGGTTGGATGCTGTTTTGTGATGGTTGGATCCTGGTTTATGATGGTTGGATGCTGGTTTATGATGGTTGGATGCTGGTTTGCGATGGTTGGACGCTGGTTTGTGATGGTTGGATGCTGGTTTGTGAATGGAGGGAGGAGCCGGAAAAGCAAAGGAAGGAAAAAATGCATAAGAGCGCATGGAAACTCTGGGATATTTAATATTTAGGTTAATATTCAAGCTTCTGCTAGAGATGATGAATGTGGCGGTGCAGCTGTGGCTGCAGTGAAAAGCAGACTTGTTGAATATACAATTCAACAAGTCTGCTTTTCACTGCAGCCACAGCTGCACCGCCACATTCACTGGGTTTCCTGCTTTAGTTAACGGCATTCATTCACGCTGTATGAAATGTCTGTGATGCAGCGCTCTGTTATACTGCATATCTGTATAATTCTATAGCTGTGGCATCATAATGATGTTATTAAGAGGGGGATTGGGACTGAAGACCTGCCACTGTATAAACTATTAAAGACAATGAGTAACGCTGTGCAGATCTACTGTGTATTTTATTTCTTTATCTACAAAAATATACAATGTTATAAATGTAATCTATAAAAAATATTTATAATGAGATCACATTTTCAGGCTTTATCTGATGATGGAGGAAGCTGATCTAAGGCACTTGGTGACGGCTGAGGGAACGAGCTTGAATGTGATCTTGTTCTGCTTCAGCCCAGATGCTCGTAAGCTCTTAGTAAATGCTTCAGGGAGAAAACATGAAAAAGAAAAGCACTTAAAAACATGCAAAAGTTATTTAATCCAATATGCTCTAAAATTAAAAATTATAACACACCCAAATACACAGGACCAAAAACAGTGCCCTCTAGTGGCACTGTCAGTACTCGATTGTTGCTTAATTCTGTGTAAATATTAATAACCTTTTGTTTGTTTTATATGTTTATGCTCTCTCTCTCTCTCTCTCTCTCTCTCTCTCTCTCTCTCTCTCTCTCAGACCAGAGTGCAGTAGAAAAGCTCACACATCTGGCCTATTAAGGAGATGTGTGAGGATGTGAGCAGTGTGTCAGGTTTCATTTAAAACTGTAATGAGAATTTTATAGTGCCTTCATCCTGTACAAACAACTGATGTATTTGGCAGTGTGGATGAGAGAGCTGGTCTTATATTGCTCTAAAAATTATTATTGAGTTACTGAAAATCATTTGCATTGTTTAGTGGCTGTTCCTCTAAAGTAGTGACTGGCAGAGTAATGAAAATACTCCACCATATACAGTAATTGGGTGACAGTAGGTGGCGCAATAATGACCTTGTTTAATTATGACAATAGAATTAATGATGCCAACTTTAATGAAAAACAAACACAAAGGTGAATGAGAGAGATCTCAAAGTGAGCTACCTAGTAGCTGAACTCGTAGCCTAATTAAAAAAAGCCCCACACTGTGGCAGAGACATTAATGCTACCTGCCTGCAAAGCCGCTGTCAACAAGATGCTCGGCCCTGACGCAGTTAAAGAAATAGCTAAAGTTCCTCTCAGATTACACAATTACCAGACGTATTGATGAAACTAAAAACAGAGAGACACTGAGAGCTGCTGAGCAAAAGATTTGTGAAAAGAAAAAAAATAACAGTTCATATTCAAAAAAAGGAAAATAAATGCTTTATTATGTATGTATGTAATGTAATGTTATTTAAACTTTACAGAAAAAATTTGTCAAATATTTTCTGTAATTTTTCGTGTTGTTTACGTCACAAATTAATCATTACATAACAATACACAAATAATAAATAAATTTGGGCGTGGATGCAAAAAATGAATGAATAGATAAACAAACAAACAAACAAACAAACAAATAAATAAATAAATAAAACACCAACTTTACAGGACCTTGTTGAGCGCAGTAAACGGGTGATGACGTCACTCAGTAGGCCCCTACAGACTCTGTACAAGTCCAATGATTGGCTAGAACTTTAAACAAACCCTGCATTGATTGTTTAGTTTACAGACATAATGGGCATGGTCAACAAACAGCACAGCAATCCAACTCACTCTGGACTTTTGTTGTGTATCTTAGAAACTGTAGTAAACAAAACAAGTTTTAGTGACACGTCAAATAATGTCACAGTTAAAGTATGTTTAAACCAATGTTATTTGCATGGGAGGATCATGGGAATATATTTTGGGTTCAAAAAATGATGACTATAGTCACAGCCATTTGTTGGTCAACATTACCACCATAAAAGATGCTTACCACAGTGTGTCTAAACCATTATTTACTCAAGTATGGGTAAGACTTGGAAAATATCTGGAAGGTCAGAGCTGGTACTCTGTGCAAGAGGAAGGGTCAAGGCATTTAGGGAAGATTCAGAGAAGCTTTGATTTTCCCACCAATAAGAACCAACAACTGTTAGCTTTCAAACACCCAAACAAGGACTTGAACCCGGGAACCTCAGATTAAAAGTCTGATGCTCTACCGACTGAGCTATCCAGGCTCTGCGCACATGTCTGCTGTTGAGACACCTGGCCTCAGTAAAATACTTGTCTCTGCGCTTGCTCAGAGAGGGTGAATCTCAGGAGTTTCTTAAATATTTCTCCAATTGTTTAATGTGCCTTTCTTGAAAGAAGCCCACCATGAAGGTTATCCCCTATTTCATGTTCATCAGCAGTATTCAAGAAACTAATTTGTCAATCTTTGTCCATAGTCTAACACATAGCATCAGCTTTTTGAAAACAAACTTGACATTTCATCACAGACCACATGACTGACACTGAGTTCATTATTTCACTGTATGGTGTAACAGATTGTTTCCTGTAGATATGAAAACTAACTCCTGAATCTTAATTACACCAACAATCAGGGACTTCAAAAGGGGAAAATGTCAGAGCCTGCAATGTGATTATCAGACTCAATTTGTCATTGCAACCGTGATGAGAAACATGCAAAGCCAACTCTGTGCTATGTGGGGAGCACGTCTGACTCCAGATCAAAAGGTTGCGTGTTCAAATCACGTCGAGGTCATGGTTGCAGGGCTCTTGCTTTTTGGCCTCTTTTAGCAGCTGCTCTATCTTTGATTGTCTAATGTGGAGACTGAATTTGTCCAAAGTGGAGTCTGTCTCATCAAATTAACGTTAGTACATTATAACCCTCCTACAACATGTTCCCAAACTTTGTCAATTTGCTCTAGCTGACAAAAAAAGATAACTCTACAAATAGTGACTAAGATGTATTCACAATTCAAGTTTCAGTGACACGTCAAATAATGTTACAATTAAAGTATGTTTGAACCAATGATATTTGCATGGGAGGATCATGGGAATATCTTTTGGGTTATTGAAAACAAAGATGACTATTGTCAGAGCTATTGGTTGGTCATAATTAACACTATAAAGGATGCTTACCACTGTGAGACTAAACCATCATTTGCTAATGAAACAAATTTTTAACATATCAAACAAAAACTTAATTCTTGGAGAGGTTTCCCATGCGATCTACGATGCCCGTGGTGCCTTTTCTGATCAGGGAAGAATCACACAGCACACAGAATGGCACAAATGTTCTTCTTCAGTTTAATGCAGATAACAGAAGTATATATACACACTGAAAAAACATGACCTAAAACTGTTCCTGACATAGCTATTGTTTCTCAATATGTATCTTAAAATATGATAAAATACAAATCTAGTTATGTTGAGCACCTTAGCAAGTCTTAAATTAATGGTAGGACAGCATTAAGACAAAAATCTAATTAATGCTTCTGCCTTATTATCTTTTAGCTCGAGTGCATATTTCCATGAAATATTATTTTCCTAAATCTAATAGCAAAGAATTTCCATACAACAGCTGGCTGAGTATTCAACAAGTTGCATTGAGGTGCTGTGGCTTAGTTGGTTAAAGTACCTGTCTTGTAAATAGGAGATCCTCGGTTCGAATCCCAGCAGTGCCTAATGCAGTTGTCCTTTCCTGCTTCCAGTTGAGTGCCTTCCAGCTTTTTCTTTATTGCTTGACATATAACATTGCAAGTGGATTATATGGTTTCTCTGGGGAACTAAATGGTGAATTGCAAGCTTTGCTCTGACTCTTTTAAAAGCTTGCTAGTATTTGTTAGCAATGGAAAAAAAACTTGTTTTTAATCAAACTATGAGCCGTCCATTAAGATGAACATTTCTGAGATAGTAAAATACAGCCCTGTGTAACGTAGGTCTCTGTGGTGCAATGGATAGAGCATTGGACTTCTTGACTAGTGGTAGAGCTATATATTGTTGTGCTTTTTTACTCGTCTTGCTAGTAGCTTTCATTGTACACCAGGTATATTGAAAAGCTATGTGTCATGTCTGTGCTTCTCGTACTGAGAGGTGCTAGAGAGCTGCTTGTTAGAGAAAGTTTTCTGGCTTCAGTAGGTGATAGAGGCTCACCACACCTTGTTTGTTTGTAGCGTTTTTTTTTTTTTCTTGTCTTTTTTTTTCAGTGTTTCGTACTATTTGTTTCATTTCATCCTCCCAGCAGCTTTTGCTGTTTAGGAGGGATTTTGGGTTAACCTTATTTTCTTTTGTTTTTTTCTCTGTTTTTTTGTTTTCATGTTTTTTTTTTTGTTTATAAATGTACGGATCTACGGTGATGGGCATAGCTATGGTGCAGGAAATGCACCCGGACAATGGACTGAGTGTGAGGAGTGGAATGGGCAGTTGCATGAACGAGACGGTGAGCAGCGAGAAAAGGAAATCACAACACAAAAGGAAGAAACAACAATGGACAAGGGCGTGGAACAAGAAGGAAAGAAGCACAACAACCAGGAGGATCCACTTACAGCAGGACGGGAAATCTGAACCCAAATAGCACTACCTGAAAGTTTGAAAAACACTTTGGACGCGGTGGAGAAGAAGGACCAAGGGAAAGAGACATCACTCTTGAGTCTGGTTCCTCTCAAGGTTTCTTCCTTATGCCATCTCGGGGAGTTTTTCCTTGCCACAGTTGCTCATCAGGGACAAACTTACTTACTAAGAACATATTTACTTTTATTTACCACATTATCTGTGTAAAGCTGCTTTGAGACAATGTTCATTGTTAAAAGCGCTATACAAAAAAAAATGAATTGAATTGAATTGAATCAGTGGTCTTTATGTTACAAGGTATACAGAAAATGTAGTACAGAGTCTCTGTATTTTGTGAGCAGCGCTGGAGCGCCCCCTCCCCAAACAGGTGAACACTTTCCAAGGAAGAACAATCAATTAGTGTATAATTCAAGGCTGTTTCACTTGGTCTCCTTAACACATAACAAATCTACCCTTTTCCTCTCCATCATATTAGCTAACTCTTTAGCTTTACCAGTCATAGTACCAACCCTAACCTCCACTTTCCTCCACTTCTCCTTTCCCTGCTGTCTCTGTAGACGTCTTCCTCCACTTCTTCTCCTCCTTTGGCCAAAAGAAGCCCATTTCCCCCCTGACCCCTGTTGGCTAACAATACCTGTGGCAGTCGTTGGTAACCCGGGTCTCAACCAATCCAGTATGAAATTTTGATTAATATTTGATTTGGCACATGTTTTACACTGGATGCCCTTCCTAATGCAACCCTTCCCATTTACCTGGGCTTGGGGCCGGCACTAAGAGTGCACTGGCTTGTGCAACCCTAATGGCTGAGTTTTTCCTATCGATCTATTGATCTGTCTAATTCATTTATCCATATGCCTGCTTGTCTGTATTAACAGTTTTTTTCTGACTGTTTTTCTGTCTGTCTTTCCGACTATTAGGTAACCATCTACTTGTTTATTCCGTATGTCTGTGTTTGAAAGACAAAGGAGAATAATTATTTTATTATTGTTTTGATTTCTAATAAAAATAAAGTCACTGTCAGAAGTGGGATTTGAACCCATGCCTCGATGTGGAGACCAGAACACTTAGTTTCCTAGAAGGTATAGAACCTTGAGGCTGGTGCCTTAGACCGCTCGGCCAGCCTGCCAAAAAAAGCATGTGTTTCTTAGACCCCCAGTCATGTAGATTCCGTATTTTTTTGTTTCTATAGTGCCATTTTATCTTCATAATTCAATTAGAAGATGGATCTTTGATGAACCATGACACGCTCTTATTTACAGCGTTTGTGAAAGAAAAGTGTAACCTAAAAATAAATCAGTGTATTGCATAATGTGAACAAGTGAACAGAACCGATTTCACAACAATGCTGTACAGAGTACACTGATCTGCATAATCCAGTCCTTTATTGTTTTCTGAAAAAAAGCTTAATATGTGTGTTTTGGTTGTTTGGATAAATAAACAGAAATCATTATTTTTTGACTAAAAAAGGCTAAACTTGAAAAACTGAAAGAAAAACTGTGTGCTGTTCTCGACGGGTCTAGGCTTTGGACCAGCTGCAGTATTTACGGAAGGAAATCTACTGTATTTGACCAAAAGCAAATGCGATTTGAACCCCTGCCTCGGAAGACACTGGAGCCTTAATCCGGCACCTTAGATCGCTCGGCCACGCTACTAGTAGCTAAGCTGGGAGATAGGACTGCCAGATTGTGGAGGAGATGCTGTCGCAGCCGGCCATAATGTCAGCGGCATGCACGAAACACATTTAACAAAAGACTTTTGCTCGAGAACAAAGTGATACAAAAACACACAACAGGCTGTGCAGAATTGGCAGTCCATTGCATTGCCCTCTGACTGTCAACAGTCATGCACATATAAAAACAGGATGCAAATTTTTTTGCCACTGTCGTTTTTCCACAGCTGCGATGATCCATCATGGAAACACAGACAACCTTTGCAAAAAAGACAGCAACAAAAACAGCTTCGGAAATTCCTCTAAAGGTAGCGGCACACTTGCCTGTCGACCTTTCAATTACTCTGGTTTTATGGTGAACAGTCTGTAAATAGATTACAAAGAAACAAAAGGAATCTTCAACCTCTGGCTGTTTGGAGCTCGCCTTCCCTTCACCTACATGTGCAGGGTGTAGTGTCATTTCAGTGGTAAATTAATGCCAAGTGTTAGACTAAATAGTCTAGCTCTTCTCCTGCAGAGCTCTTTCATCTCTTATAGTAATAGAGGGCAATATTGGCTGGACACTTTAAATTACTCTGTTTTTGTTATTGAAATCTCCCTTTCAGTTCTATCTTACATTTTAGGTAGCACAATGGCATTGCACTTTCTTCAATGAGAACCTTGAAAACAATTCACTACATAACTAATGGTTTGAAATAGGACCAATTCTCCCTGACATTGCTCTGCACTCTAAAAGCAAAAGCAACAGTAACTGTTATAAAATGTTAGCATGGAGAACAGGAGACATGTATTTGCAATGTACAGTTACATTTTATTACAAAAGTTTAAATCAAGTTCAAATCAATAATGAACCTTTCTGAGGTTGAAATCCCGAAAAAGTTGCTTCTTCTCCCAAAGCTACTACTCTGGTTTTATGCTTAACAGTCTGTAAATAGATTAAAAGGAAACAAAACAAATCTTGGGCCTCTGGCTGTTTGGATCTCGCCTTCCCTTCACCTACATGTGCAGGCTATAGTATCATTCCAGTGGCAAATCAATTTGAAATGTGGCTACTTGGTTCTTGTTAGGTTCTTTGTTACATTAGTGGTCCAGAAACAACCAAATTCTCTACGAGACCTTGCATTTTATGAGGTTACCCTGGCCTTTGCCATGAGCTTAACTCCCATCACCTGGCTCGTTAGTCTAGGGGTATGGTTCTTTGGGTGCGAAAGGTCCAGAGTTCAACTCTGGGATGAGTCTTAGATTTACACTGAATAAACTTTTGTGAGCAAACACAAGCTGTAATAACGCTGTATGGCTGATAACTTGGTTCTCGCTTGCTGTACGTTTCCTCACACCACCGAAGAGATTGAAATCCTTCAAGGGCGATTTCTTCTCCTGAAGCTACTGAGCCCAAAATTGCCTAAACACATTGAAATTACTCTGGTTTTATGCTGAACAGTCTGTAAATTAATTACCAAGAAACAAAAAGAATCTTGGACCTCTGGCTGTTTGGATCTCACCTTCCCTTCACCTTGTGCAGGGTGTAGTGTCAATCCAGTGGTAAATCAATGGCAAGTGTTGGACTGAATAGTCTAGCTCTTCTCCGATCTTACATTTCAGGTAGCACCATGTAACAGTGTACAGTGACATTTTATTACAAAAATGAAGTTCAAATCTCTAATGAGCCTTTTTGTTTCCTGCAGTACAGAGGGCGGCTTTGACTGGAGACCTTAAAGTTTTTGGTTACTTTACAGCACGGCTTGTTGGTCTAGGGCTAGGTGTCCGAATCCATACATAAAATGACAGACGTCGGCTGAAAAAAATTTTAACTCAACATCGTACAGATCAGAGAAACACATCATTTGAATATCTTTTTTTTTGTACCCAATCATAACAACAAAATGCTGTGCTTTTGTAAAGTAAAGAAAACATATAGAGGGCGCTTTCTGCCGTCTCTGTCATCTCTCTTCACATTTAGAACAGCGTGATTAAATATTTGAATCGATTGACAGCCCTAATAATAATATGTGAGGTCCAGTTACCAGTGTGACACTAAAACAAGTAAAAAAGTAGCCTTTACTACTAATTAAGTACATGTCAAAGCGCAAACTTCTTCACTTTAACTTGAGTAAAAAAGTATAGTCAGAACTTCAACTTTTACCAGAGTCTTTTAAAACCTGAATATCTGTACTTATACTTAAGGGAAGGATGTGTGTACTTTTGCCACAAGCAGGCAGATGGGTAGAGATTGATAGATGGATAGATCTATGTTGATGAGATCATATTTCCAATCACACTGATACCTTTAAAATGATACTAAACATGTGAAGGTAAAATGTATACATTTCTAAAATGTAATTACTGCATTATGTAAGTAAAGTAGCTTAAATTCCGGGACCCTCTCAGTCACCTTTCCATGATCCGGCCATCTCCCCAAGAGCGAAAGAGGGGGCTCAAGGATGGGTGACTGGGCAGCTGAACAAATGGCTTTCTCCCCTCAGATTAAAGAGATCCTCTCATCAGATTAGAAGGTTTATTGTTTTGTTGCATGGTAGTTCTCGGGGTCTGGCCTCATGAAGTTGCATGGCAGTTCTCGGGGTCTGGTGCCATGAACAGATCTGGCCATCCTTACATAACTAATATTTTTCTGTCAATTCTTACAAAAACAGTCATCAGAATAAAACCCAAAGATGAGAAAATTCATATTCTGTTGCCGGTGTGTGTTCTTTCTAATTCCACCGGGTTGCATCTGTTATTTTATTCTGTTCTTTTTTCTACTATTTTCAGAACAATTAGTGAAACTCCAGCTTTCTACCCAATGCCATCGCTTTTATCTCTCTTTCTCTTTCATTTCTAATGAAAGTTCTCATGTATTAAGAGGAATTTTTAGAATGATCAATAATGAAGCACCTCCTACTGTTAGTTATTTACATATTTATTTACAGTACTAAAAGACAATTTTTTATCAAAAAAATTAAAGATTTAATTAAAAGTAAAATTATGAAAATAAAATAATTAATCCAGTGGAACAGACCGACAGCATGATGACCTGAAAGAGAAAAACAGCGATGTGTTACTTTACATAATGTGTGTGTTTGACCGGTACACAGTGTGTGTTTAGTAAAGTTTTGTAGGACATTATGAGGACAGTATGACTTCATGAGTTAATTTAATTAGTGTCTTCATTCAGAGAGGAATATCGGACAAATCCAAAGCCTTTGGACCGTCCATTGTGCAGTACCACCTGTAGGAGTGAGTGAGGAGATACAGAAAGCAAAAACATGAGCATTACATCACTTTCATGTAGAAAACCATGAGAAATAACAAGCACTGTCTGTATCCCATAATATAAACAGAACATCTGTGTTCTTTTATTATCAACGTTCTGCTCTCACTGGTGAATGAACAATGAAGCACTTTTATTTGAAAGGTCATTTTCTGAGAGCAGAAACTTGCTGCAAGTGTACACTGGTTCTGGTATAATAGAGGATCTAATCCTAAGTAAACACTTTATTGAGAAAGAAATAAACTATAGGGATTAGTGATTGTAAGTAACCTTTGCGCTGGTGATGTTTCTATAAGGCAAGAACAAATCACTCTGTGGATGAATGTTCTTGTTGGCGTTGGGTCTTGGGTCTGGGCAGGGTTTTGAAGGCGAGATGGTTTCTACCTTCATGCCGTGACTTTGTCCCTGGGTGGTCTGAGAGGGACTTAAGTACACAGTCCTACTGCCCAGCACCCTGCCGTTCATCTCCAAGATAGCTACTCCAGCCTCATCAGCAGATGAAAACGTCACATACCCGATGACTTTTGAGCGTCCATTTTCCATCATGACCTGTACGGGACAGCGAGCAGAAACACAAAGCAAAGAATGCACATCAATCGGTTAGGGGTTTGCAATATCAGAGCTCTCCACATTCAGAAAATACTCCAGCTGAGTACGGGGAGGAAACCCTAAGTTACTGGGAAATAAATAAAATGTAAGGATCAGTAGTTATAAATGACCTGTGCAGTGAGGACAGTCCCAAATCTCAGGAACGCTTCGTACAGGTCCGTCATCCACAGTACAGTCCAGATTTCTCAGGAGCAGTGTGACTGTCTACAGAACAACAAAATCCAGCGTAATTATGACTTCATTTACATTTCTTTGGCTTAAAAAAACAGAAAAAAAACACAGGTGTACAAAATGAACATTCAGCATTGGACTTTTGAGAAAGTTGTGCTGTGTGATTCATGATAATCAGATTTATGGTGAGACAAACACCTTCAACAAAGTCATACTCATAAATAATAATCTACCTGATTATCTACACTCAGTTATACATTTTCTCACATTCTCTAAAGTCTCCAAAAGTCCAAAGGAATTCAGCCTGTTCTTTTTGATCCACCATCATTGGCTCCTCCTCCATCTGCTTCTCCACCTTCTGCTCCTCCTCCAGCTGCTCCTCCACCTTCTGCTCCACCACCTCCAAAGAAGTGTCAGATAGAGATGGGTTATATGTATATAACATTTAACATGTGCCCAATATTACAAGAAGAGTATCTGTTCTTGATGAAGCCTGTTTGGTTAGGTGAAATAACACAAGGCAGAACTTTCTCCGGACAGCAGGCCAGAGTTTTTGCTAAGATTTTCATTTCCTGGTCCAGGTGATTTACCAGAGGGCATACTTGCTAAGGCTATTTCTGTATCAGATATAGACTCATCCAATTGTAATGCCGTACCTACACTTATTGTAGGAATACATACATTTAAAAAAAGTCCTCTAATGTTGAAGTGTCAGCAGATAAAGGAGCAGTATATAGTGATTTATAACATTGGAAGAAACAGCCATTGATTGTTAAATTATCAGTAGACTTTGTATCATGATCATTTTAAATTTCTGATATACAGAATCTATCCTACTGCAAGTGTGTGCTACTTACACATGATGGAATGAGGGGATGATTTGGGGAAAGGTAGAAGGTTATTCATGTTTACTCCCATGCCATCACTCGAGAGGGGCAGACAAAAATAGAGATAAAAATGGTAATTGGCAGCAGAGGTGCTTTTAGCTTGAATGGGTGAACCACGTCATGACCTGCCCCCATCCTGCTGCCACCTAAAAAGATAAATAACTAATAACAATCTGCATTTACTTTATCTTTATTAAGACTTTACAGTAAATACATAAAAAAAATTAAATACACAAATAAATAAAATGTAAAAATAAACAATAATAAATTTGCAATTCACACAAAAAAGTAATTAAATAAATTTTTCACTACAAAGTGGGTTCCCTGGTGGTCTAGTGGTCTTCCCAGTCAGGGAACCATCCCCAGCCATTAGGGTTGCACAAGCCAGTTCATTCTTAGTGCCGGTCCCAAGCCCGGATAAATAGGGAGGGTTGCGTTAGGAAGGGCATCCAGCGTAAAAACGTGCCAAATCGAACATGCGGATCACGAATACGGATGATCCGCTGTGGCGACCCCTAATGAGAGAAGCCGAAAGAAAGTTATTTTCACTACAAAAGAATTTCCCTAAAAACAGACCTTTCTTGCTTTGTTTGATGCAAAGTCATCAATTACATCATTGTTGCAAATCTGACCAGCAATTGCATGGTTGATATTTATGACAGCGAGTTTGCTGAGGTGCTCTTGTGACATGGTTTAGCCACAAGATCTTTTGCATGAAAGTTGTTTTAAAATTTTTTTCACTTTTTCTATCAGTAATTACACTAATAAAGGAGAGGTAGAGGGTAGATTTGAACCCAAAAAGACATGCATCAAAGACCATGATGCGACCATGATGCGAACCACTACATCAGCCCCCCAAAATTATAATAATAAAAATAATAAGAATTATAATAATTATAAGTATCATCATCATAACTGTGGTTGGTTATAGAAACAGATGAATTGTAACACACAGGTCACATCCTTAATCAGTCTCTGATTGATCCTTAATCAATCAGATAGACCTTCCACAATACATGGACACCAGAGTCAGCTGTGTTCATGTGTACGACCACCAGACACTGTTACAGTACAGGCATCATGCAACCAACAATCTGCATGATGATCTTATTAACAACCTTCGCGACCTCGGATTGCTGCGACCTCGGCCACAAAGACCAGGCCCCCAGCCCTCAGTGTTACCTGATGCCGGTGGCGGAGAGAGACCTCAGCGCTGTCCGAGGAAGCGGAAGCGGCAAGCGGGCGGGTGTCCGTGCTAGGCTAAATGCTAACCCTAGCCGGCCGGCTATCCCGTCCATTTTTCTTTCCAACGTCTGCTCCCTGGATAATAAACTGGACTACATCCGACTCCAGCAAACCACACAGCGAGAGTTTAAAGACTGTTGCGTCTTTGTTTTCACGGAGACGTGGCTCAGCGACAGAGTTCCAGACGCCGCCATCCAGCTAGACGGGCTAACCGTGTTTCGAGCCGACAGAAATGCAGCTCTGTGCGGTAAGACTCGCGGTGGTGGCGTGTGTGTTTATATCAACACGGAATGGTGTAAGAACTCTGTGCTCGTTTCATGCTACTGCTCATCGCTAGTGGAGTTTGTGACTGTTAGATGCAGACCTTTTTATTTACCACGGGAATTCACCACTGTTTACATTGTCGGAGTGTACATTCCTCCCAGTGCTAATGCTAAGGAGGCACTGTGTGAACTCTACGGCGCTATTAGCGACCTGCAGAATGCTCACCCCGACGGATTGTTTATTATCGCCGGAGATTTCAACCATGCGAATCTCAAGACTGTGCTTCCTAAACTCCATCAGCATGTGGACTTTGCAACGAGAGGAGCAAACACGCTGGATCTTGTTTACACAAACATCCCCGGCGCGTATCGTGCGGAGCCCCGCCCCTATCTCGGATACTCAGACCACTGCTCTGTTATGCTTATTCCAGCATACAGACCGCTCATCAGACGCTCTAAACCAGTTCTGAAACAGGTGAAAACCTGGCCTGAAGGAGCCACTTCTGCTCTTCTGGACTGTTTTGAGTGCACTGACTGGGACATGTTTAGAGAGGCTGCAACCAACGGCGATTCCATCAACTTGGAGGAGTACACGTCATCAGTGACCTGCTACATCAGCAAGTGCGTTGATGATGTGACCATCTCCAAGACCATCACTACACGCTCCAACCAGAAACCGTGGATGACTGCAAACGTGCGTGCGCTGTTAAAACAAAGAGACTCTGCCTTCAGAACAGGGGACAAGGCGGCCTTAAAAACAGCAAGGGCCAAACTGTCTCGTGCTATCAGAGAGGCAAAGCGCGCGCACGCGAAGAAAATCCACGCCCACTTCCAGGACAGTGGAGACACCCGGCACATGTGGCAGGGTATCCAGGTGATCCCGAATTACAAGACCACATCACCTGCTTGTGACCGTGACGCCTCCCTCCCAGATGCGCTGAACGACTTCTACGCCTGGTTTGAGGTACAGAACAATGTGGTGGCGAGGAAGACCATCCCTCCTCCCACTGACCAGGTGCTCTGTCTAACCACAGCTGAAGTGAGGAAAACTCTATGCAGAGTTAACCCACGGAAGTCTGCTGGACCTGACAACATTCCTGGCAGAGTGCTCAGGGAATGTGCAGAACAACTAGCAGATGTCTTCACTGACATCTTCAACATCTCCCTGAGCAGTAACGTTGTTCCCACGTGCCTCAAGACAACGACCATCGTTCCTGTGCCAAAGAAATCAACTGTCTCCTGCCTCAATGACTATCGTCCCGTCGCGCTCACTCCCATCGTCATGAAGTGCTTCGAGAGGCTCGTCATGAGGCACATCAAGACACAGCTTCCACCCTCCCTGGACTCCATGCAGTTTGCGTATCGTCCAAACCGTTCCACGGACGATGCCATCTCCACAACCCTCCACCTGGCCCTCACCCACCTGGATAACAAGGACTCGTATGTACGAATGCTGTTCATTGATTTCAGCTCAGCATTCAACACAATCATTCCTCAGCACCTGATCGAGAAGCTGAACCTTCTGGGCCTGAACACCTCTCTCTGCAACTGTATCCTGGATTTCCTGACTGGGAGACCTCAGGCAGTCCGGATCGGGAACAGCATCTCCAGCACCACCACACTGAGCACTGGAGCCCCTCAGGGCTGTGTGAACCTTCTGGGCCTGAACACCTCTCTCTGCAACTGTATCCTGGATTTCCTGACTGGGAGACCTCAGGCAGTCCGGATCGGGAACAGCATCTCCAGCACCACCACACTGAGCACTGGAGCCCCTCAGGCTGTGTGCTCAGTCCACTGCTGTTCACTCTGCTGACTCACGACTGTGCACCAACGCACAGCTCGAATCATATCATCAAGTTTGCTAATGACACGACCGTGGTGGGTCTAATCAGCAGGAATGATGAGTCAGCATATAGAGAAGAGGTGCAACGGTTAACTGCCTGGTGTGGAGCAAACAACCTGTCTCTGAACGTGGACAAAACGAAAGAGATGGTTGTGGACTTCAGACGAGCACAGAGTGACCAATCTCCACTGATTATCGATGGATCCTATGTGGAGATCGTCAAGAGCACCAGATTCCTTGGTGTTCATCTGGCGGACAACCTCACCTGGTCACTTAACACCAGCTCCATCACCAAGAAAGCCCAGCAGCGTCTCTACTTCCTGAGAAGGCTGAGGAAAGCCCATCTCCCTCCCCCCATCCTGTCCATGTTCTACAGAGGGGCCATTGAGAGTATCCTGAGCAGCTGCATCACTGCCTGGCTTGGGAATTGCACCGTCTCGGATCGCAAGACCCTACAGAGGATAGTGAGGACAGCTGAGAAGATCATCGGAGTCTCTCTCCCTCTATCATGGACATTTACACCACACGCTGCATCCAAAGCACACAGCATTGTGGATGATCACACACACCCCTCACACACATACTTCACCCTCCTACCATCAGGAAAACGGCTTCGAAGCATTCGGGCCGTCACAACAAGACTGTGTAACAGTTTCTTTCCACAAGCCATCAGGCTTCTAAACACAAAGAACTGAACAGAACTCACACACACTCACTTACACACACACACACACACACACACACACACACACACACACACACACACTCACTGTGTGTTACTGTTACTGAACTGTACAACCTGGACTAAACACAATCATCACTCATCTCGATCCACTCCACCACCATTTATATATTTATTATTATTGTACCTTGTATTCAGTAAATGTTTACATGCTGTCTTTGCACCTCCTTGCTGCTGTTTTTTTGCACTACATTGCTCTGTTCTGTCTGTACTTTCTCCTGGGTATAGTTTTTACATTTCTCCTCACACAGTACTGTATATTTAAGTATACAGTAGGTTTACTAGTCGGCGCTATACTTGGTTTTTTCTTTTGTCTTGTCTTGTGTTGTCTGTCTGCACTCTGTCTGTCTGTACTGTTCTTTTGTTTGCACTGTTTGCACCAGGCTGCACTCGATGCACTTTATGTTGTTTTGTTGTTTAGTGTAGCACCAGGGTTTCGGAGGAACTTTGTTTCGTTTTTACTGTGTACTGTGTACCACTGTGTATAGTAAAAAATGACAATAAAAGCCACTTGACTTGACTCACACTGCCCTCTAGTGGCAGGGACAGGCATGCTTTTTTGCTTAGTTCTGTATAAATATTATTAATCTTTATTTGCTTTAGTTATATTTAATGTTGATTTGATGTTCTTTTTGTTTCTTCTTCTCCCTGTATTCACTTCATGGAAAATATTCAATAATAGATAGATAGATAGATTGTGATTGACTGTGATTAGAATTTTGATGATCTCTATATGACAGATGTTTAGGAACCGGGTTAACGGGTGTGTTGTAGGAACTCGCACACGGCTTGATCACACCCTGTTGTCACAGAGAGGTCAAGATCTAGTCTATTCCCTGCAACTTTGTTTCAGAGAGAGGATATTGTTTAAAAAATACAGGATGCAAAAGTTTTAGTTTAGCTTCATAAGGAGGACAATAAACCAAGCCCACATCGTCCTTATGCTCTGCCCAGAGGAGAGATGGCAATTCTTCCAGTTAAGAAGGGAGTGGTAATTTCTGTGTGTTACAGAGAAAACAGTCGTTAATGCTCATGTTAGAAATAAATGACAGAGGAGCAGAATCAGGAACTAAAACCGTGAGTTTAGAGCCGGAAAAGGTGAGAGAAATGTGCAGCCTACTCATGAGATCTCGGCCCAAGATATTAAATGGACAATCAGGCAAAAAAAACAAAACGATGATGCAGAAAAATGTGTGTGTTGGAAGGACAGGTTACTACGATTGGTGAGCTGATACTTCAGGACTTTCTGTACCTCTGGACGACAGTTATGCATAAAAGTCGTGAGGAACAGAGGGTTACTGTCTGCGTCTTCTAACTCCATCCCTCCCAATAAAGTCCAAGTCTCCTTAAATCGGGTTAAAAATTTGGAAGAAGTTTCACCCTTCTCATGTTTAGAGTCAGTTACTTGAGAGAAATCTCTATTGGCCTGCTGCTGCTGGAGTAGGAATTTGGTCAACTCCTTTTTTAACTCTGAAAGAGCATCTTGCTCAGCCCAGTGATAATAATAGAAGTGGTTTTGCTCCTACTTGTTTCGACCCTTCCACCTCGTCGAAGTGTTTCTTCATCGTAACTGTCTCCTAGTACTGCATGAAGGATAAACCTATAGTCTGCGCCTGTAAACTGATTACGGCGGGTAGAGCTCATTAGCATGTCAACGAAATGCAGAGGTTTAGATGGGGATGGAAGAACCCTGATAATGTCTTTAGGGTCCCCAATTGAGGGCGGATGTAATTTTGGGGCCGCGGGCCGACTTTGACCATACGCATACCGCATTAGTGTGAGTTTTGGGCCATGGAGGAGGATCGATCTTTGGGACCGAAGGAGACACTGACGCTCCATCCCGATAGGGTGGGGGTGGAACATTTGGCGATAAAGATGGTTTTGGCTTGGCTTCGATTCTGGGCAGAGACTTAAGTTCTCTTTTTGAGTTTGGTATAGAGTGATATTTATCCCAGATTGGTTTCATTTCTACCCATTTTTGATAACTATCACCCATGTAAGAATAACCCCAGTTAGGATCGCCCAAACCTTCATAAATTTGGGAATGTGCAGACTTCAGGTATTCAGACTTAAAGGTACCACCACGGGGATAAGTCATAAATTGAGGTTGTTATTCAGTCCACCCTGCTAAATTGTCTATAAAAGGTGAGACCACAACGATTCATCAAGTCCCAAGGGGCTTCCTCAGGATCTGGTTTAGGATATTTTGTCCGAGAATTACCTACGATCCAATATAGGTACAACTGTCTGACAAGGTTAGACAGTTAGAAGGTTGGAGGCCAGAGATCAAGATAGGTAAACTGTTGAAAGTGTAGGCACGCACCTTCGCTTACAACACGAGGTGCGTGCCTACACTTTCAACGGTACGGCAAGATACCAAATCAGCACAACACAGATACAAGGTGTTGTATATATATATATATATATATATATATATATATATATATATATATATATATATATATAGATTGAAAGAAGCAGAAATAGAGGACAGGGTAGTGTGGAGGAGGATGATCTGCTGTGGCGCCCCCTAAAGGGAGGAGCCGAAATATATATATTTTTTATTTTTTCTCACTGAAGTTTTTGTGTGAGGTTTCTTTATCTATCTGTGTGAATATTTTACACATATTTTTCATATTTTTATGAATGTGATGGCACATAGTGATAAGTCTACCACACATTAATATTTAGAGAACAATAAGTGAAATATCACCACAGGGGCTGCTGATTTGTTGTGTGTTCATCAGAAGAAACATTAAATACTTCCAGTGAGCTTCAGTCTGCAGTCCCGTGTCTGATTTCACATCACACCACACAGAGTCAAGTATTTCAACTGGTGTCGTCGATAGTGATGAGCGATACCAATTATTTTCTTTTCAATCCGATACAGAGTACTTTCAAGACCAGTATCACCGATACGATACTTAATATGTATAAAATGTTTTTTTTAAATAACTTAAGAAAAATGTCCAGTTGAAATATCTTCATATCTGAAACAATCTGTATGGTATAAAGTAAAACTCTCTGAAAAGATTCTGCTCAAGAACTGAATCAATCCAGAAGATGGGGGTCGTGTCTGTGTTCCTCCTCTGCTCTCCTCAGCTGTACTCAGACATGCTCTATAGGGTGTTTTACTTTTAGATGCTTTGTTATATTTGTGGTATTGCCACAGTGGTGTATTATTCTTGACATGTCACATGAAGCTTCATAATTGTTAACTGGTGTGTAATAACTTTAGATTATTATTATTTTTCTTTCAGTCATGATCTTAGCAATGCACTCGAATCCCTTTTTAAACCTGCACTGTGTCTGCCTAGACCAGGGGTGTCAAACTCAGGCCCGCGAGATCATATCAAATGTGTATTAGAGTTGCCCGCCAATATATAGCGCATATACCGCTAATACTACAAATCCCAGAATGCTTTGTTAGTGCGTAGACCGCTAAAAAACTCCGCGCTGAAAAACTCTGCGTACTCAGCACTGAATTTACCCGGAGATTTGCCGACTTTGAATCCCAGAAATGCAGATTTGATCTGCTCAGAAATCCGTTTGGGGTTGACGTGGAAAGCGCACCAGCCAATCTCCAAATGAAGCTGATTAAACTCCAGTGTAAAGACACGCTCAAGTCAAAGTACGACTCTGTGTGTGCTGCACAGTTTTCATGTTTCCTTCCCGACACATTGCTCCAACTCTGTGCCCAAGCTGCTCAAATGCTCTCTGTGTTCACCAGCACATATCTGTGTGTGTAACTGTGAACAAAACACCACTCAGGAGTCTCACTGATGAACATCTTCACTCAATCCTGAGGATTTCCTCAACTCAGAGCCTAAACCCAGACATGATGCACATTGCATCTAAGAAGAGATGCAGGTATCTGACTTCATCCAATCAGAGTAAGTCAGAGTGTAGCAAATTGAGCTTGAATGAATGAAGTCTTTATGGATTTTTTCTACTCCAAGGCATGAACTGTTAATGGTTAAAAGATTGATTTTTTTTTTTAATTGAAGGAAATTATTATTTTAGGTTGTGTTGTTGCCCTGTAAAAAAAACTTTTTCATTAAAAAGGAATTTGAAAGGCTATAAAGAGAGAGAGAGAGAGAGAGAGAGAGAGAGAGAGAGAGAGAGCGAGAGAGAGATAATAAGAAACGAATAGCACTGATGTGTGTTTTATTTCAAATTTAATTTCTTATGTGTTTATAATATTAAACTTTGGTTGTTCCAGATTCAATGTTTATGCAAAACTAAAGTTTGAAATATAAAAAGGTCCAACATTACACATATGGAGAGACGGAAAACATGCACAATTGCAGTCATTTTTCAATAAATATTGAGTTTGGCCCTACAACTTCGTCCCAGTTTTTAATTATGGCCCACTGTGAATTTGAGTTTGACACCCCTGGCCTAGACCAAATGACTGAATGCTGTCATTATAAGGGGTGGTACAGCGGAAGAAGATATAGTTCCTATTGACATTGACTACATCTCTATTTAAGCATTATAAATATTTATATACTATATGGCATATCAAAAATAAAATATTCTTAACTCACTTGTTTGAAACAAACAGATGGAATCGATACTTCTATTAGAGAATCAATCCTTTTTATACAATGCCAGCATCTAAAATATTCGATACTTTTGGAACAATCCGCCCATCCCCAGTCATCCACATACATAAAAAAATGTATTAATGGTACATTGTTAAAATTAATTAGATTTAGATAAGATTAGGGAATAACTCGTTAAACAATATTACCTAAATGTAAAAATAAAATATATACAATCCCACAATACATTTGCTGTAGTATAAAATATATTAATAAATAATGTATAGACGTATAGATTATTATAGGATTGTAAATCTTTATTGCAGGTTTCCTTTTGCTTTTAAAATAATCAATAAATTGCTAAATGTGTTTGAGAAACTATAGCAATGCTCCTCCAATGTTCTCAACAGAGGTTTCCCTCGAATGTTAGGATGTCATGAGATCTTTTAAGAACATTGTAGCATTCAATGATTTTGTAATATGAGAAATAAACCTTTACAAAAGTGTAATAAATGGATCAGTTAACACTTTAATCAAATTCTCAGGCTCTGTGCAGAACTGATGTATTTGTTCTTCTTCTTTAGTATGTTTTTGTCTCTCTGGATTTTGCTCAGTCTTAAGGAATATGTGAATGTGTGTGTAAAAGACAAAAATTCTGACAGCATTTGGTCGGTGCACTTTCAGAATTCTTTGAGCCAGGCAGAGGAGAAGAAGAGGAAGGACGTGGTGTCCAGAGTACCGGTGAGATCTACAAACTGGTATCAGACATGGACTAAGTGTAGGCCTCAGCTGAGCTGAAAGAGGCAGAACTTCTTCAGACTAACAGGAAGTGCAACAGGTTAATGGCAGTAAGAGGGAAATTTATTAATCATTAAGCAGTACATGATGAGTTCCTCCACATGCCGTAAGGACTTTTATTCTATCTCAAATTTAATTTGTAGTTGTAGATGCTGAGATTATTTTGTATTAAATGGATGTAAAGTTTAAAGCTCTTCTGTTCCATGGCTGTGATTTAGGAGTGGGAGAAGTACCAGGATGTTTACGGTACCATGAAGGTGAAGTACAACGGGATGAAAGAATCCACATTGAGGCCACATGGCATCACTCTGTAACTGATTATTTCTCTGTAACTGCAGAACTCTGTGTTTCTGTTCCTTACAATATAAAACTAGACAAAAGCAGCATTTCACATAAAAAAATCAAACATACAAATTCACACATGATGAAATGATACACGATCACATTTTCATTAGCTGAATAATATCTAACACACTCGTTTACACACTCGTTTACGGTGGTTCTGTAACAGCATCTGCTTTGAGGAGATACTTACATGCATCTGGGTGTGATGTTGGGATTCTGCCTGTTGGCTATAACATCATCTGAGAAAGAAGAAAAAAATGCATCTAACATAAAAGAATAAAACATAAATTCCAACATGATGAAATGAGACATGATTAAATTACATTTGTTCACACACTCATTCACAGTAGTTCTGTAACAGCATCCACTTTGAGGAGATACTTACATACGTCTGGATTGAGCTGAAATCTGATTACATTATTGAGCCTGTTGGCAGTAACATCAGTTGCATTGATTCTAGGAGGAGCATCTCCCATTTCCATGTGTGTCCTTATGACTATCCTGAGAGAGAGAAAGAGCGAGAGAGAGAGAGAGAGAGAGAGAGAGAGAGAGAGAGAGAGAGAGAGAGAGAGAGAGAACAGACAGACAGACGATGAGAACTTTTTTTGCTAAGATAAAACACATGTACTCAAAACACACACACACACACACACACACACCTTTCTACTGTAGTATTCCATGGTCCATCACCACCTTGATTAACTGTGGCCATTTGTGGGTTTATTACTGCAAAAATACAAAAACACGAGAAGTTTTCATTATAGTTACTGAAATCTAACACTAAACATCATCTATCTATCTATCTATCTATCTATCTATCTATCTATCTATCTATCTATCTATCTATCTATCTATCTATCTATCTATCTATCTATCTATCTATCTATCTATCTATCTATCTATCTATCTATCATCTATCTATCTATCTATCTATCTATCTATCTATCTATCTATCTATCTATCTATCTATCTATCTATCTATCTATCTATCTATCTATCTATCTGAGAGAGAGACATGTACCTTTCAACGAGCTGCAAGGCGTGAAGAGAGAGAAACTTATTAGTCGCTGGTTTGTTTACTATAGTTGCTATGTTACACAGAAAAAAACCTCCAGAGTGACGAAATGCAGTGCTGTTTGTTGACCACGCCCATTATTTATGTAACCAATCAACGAAGGGTTTTCTTATCGTGTTAGCCAATCATCTGAGAGAAGGGGCGGGACTTATACGGAGAATGTAGCGTCATCACCAGGCCACGCAGCCTAGTGGTCACGTGGTGGTTATGGCGCTCAATAAAGTCTTGATGAGGTTTATGGGGTTTTTTTTCCCTCCTCGGGGAAAAAAAACCCATAAACCCCATATTACCCCCATATTATTTCATTTAAGACGTAAACAAGAATAAGAGAATCAAAACTATTTTTATTTCTTTTCTTTTTTTGCTCTTGTAGTGAAGTAAAGTTTGTGTCATTGCTGTTACACTGTGCCATCTGAACAATCATGACTCAAACCTTACAATAAACTACAATAAAACTATGGCTTTGTGTACAGGGGTTTGAACAAAGATTTGTGTGTGTGTGTGTGTGTGTGTGTGTGTGTGTGTGTGTGTGTGTGTGTGTGTAAAAGAGAGAGAGAGAGAGAGGGGGATCTCTTCTCTGAGTATGTATTAGTTTGTTCCCACTGGGGGTTAACCCAAGGACCTTCTGCATGTTAAGCAGATGTGATGACAGTCAACTACAGCATAAATGAGCAGAAATATCGATTCAGTAAAAATACTGTAGTATATGATTCATTCATTAATATGAGGAAGATTAATCCTCACCATTGATCCTCATAGAGTGGCTAAGAGGAGCTACTCAAAAAATCTTAAAAATCAGTTTTCAGCTAATGACGCTGCTTCAGTGAAGAAAGGCCTGAGAGACATAGTGCAGTCATAAAAACCTGAAGCTTAACACACTGAAAACAGTGATGATTGTGACATTTGAGTCAGTGAGTTTTCCAAGTTTAATTAATATTTTTTCAGATAGATTTTGAGAGATATGTTTCTATTTATGTAACCTTTGCAGCAGCAGGTTCCATAGTATAGCGGTCATCACGTCTGCTTTACACGCAGAAGGTCCTGGGTTCGAGCCCCAGTGGAGCCATGCTCTTGAGTCTCTGATTCTAATTTTGGAATGCTTTTCATCCATTGCAGTTATGGGGCCCATGCACGCGATGAACATCAGGTGAGGATCCCTGCTCAAGATGGTTCCTCCATATAATGAAGGACACGGGTGAGATGCAACCTCCCTAAACTCATTAAAAACTGGATATGCTGAGATTGCTTAATGTAGTCCCTAATGGGAAGAAAGCATGAATGACATTGTAAGGGTGGGACAGACAGGTTGACCTGTCAAGACAGATGTGGTGTCATAGAAGCTTCCATAGTTGGTCACGCCCAAAGGCGATTCCCGTAGTGAAACACAGAGCGATGTTAGAAAAATAAACTAATTTGAATGGCTAAAATTATTATTGGGCAAAACCTGGCGACATTTGAGTCAGTGAGTTTTCTAAGTTTAATTCACATTGTTCAGATTTTCCTATTTTTGCAGATTGGACATCAGCCTTCCGAGTAACAGGTTCCGAAGTGTAGTGGTCATAACGTCTGTTTTACATGCAGAAGGTCTTAGGTTCGACCCCCAGTTCTTGAGCCTCTGATTTTCATTTCCTACTAGCAGCATTTACTTGTATTTTTATTTTTGTTAAAGAAAAATCATGAAAATGTTTATGTTTATGCACACTGGACATCAACCTTGTCAGCAACAGGTTCCACAATGTGGCAGATCTTAGAAAAAAATCCCCTGCACTCCCCCCACTTACCATCATTCAATTGAATTAAATTTAATTCAATTTAGTTCGATTCAATAAATTTTTATTTGTATTGCGCTTTTAACAATGAACATTGTCTCAAAGCAGCTTTTTACAGATTATGTGGTGATAAAAATTTAATATGTTCTTAATAAGTATGTTTGTCCCTGATGAACAAGCTGGTGGCGACTGTGGTAAGGAAAAACTCCTAGAGATGGCAAAGCTAGAAACCTTGAGAGGAAACCAGATGCAAGAGGGAACCCGTCCTCGTCTGGGTTGCACCTATGTCTATTTATTCCAGATATAGAGCATAGTGACCTCCAAATGAAGTGAACACTATCCAGAGGCAGGCCTGGACGAAGTAAGAAGATCCATGGAGGGAAGAGGGGCAGGAACAGTGGTCACTGGAACCTCAGGAGCATGTTTATCTCTACCAAGAGAAAGAGAGAGAGAGAGAGAGAGAGAGAGAGAGAGAGAGAGAGAGAGAGAGAGAGAGAGAGAGAGAGAGAGAGAGAGAGAGAGAGAAGTGGGGTGACAGGAACAGAAGGATATGGATTATTATGTGTCCTTATTGTTGTATGAAAGTTAATGTCACTGTGCAGTTGGGACTCCGGCAAGACTCGCTATGGCAGCATAGCTAAAAGGGACAACCAGAAGGTAACACAGACATGAGGGATCTCTGGTATAAAAGACGACCCACCACACCACCGTCAACAAACCTGAGTGAACGTGTAAAAGTGAGGGGAAAACAGTATACAAATATCCCAGATCACCAAACACTCGATAACCATGATCCCTCCAGATCTGCTCCTTTACCTTAGAAATATCTACTGATAAACGGTTTGACTGAATAAATACGATTTCAACCTCGACTTGAACACTGAGAAAGTGTCTGAGTCCCGAACACTGAACCACATCTGGCTGAAAAGAAAATATATATATATACTTTTGACCACACAGTGTGTATCAGCTAAAAAGCAGCAGCTTCAGATCAGTCACGTTTCCACTGGGATTCAACTCTGAAATGTTACTTAAAATTTTTATTATAAGAAATATTTTATATTATATATTTGATATTATTTGTTTGGAATTTTTCTTTTTGGATTTGGACGCCGTGTTCGAGGTGGAAAATGAAGACCCTCTGCCAGGATGAAGTGAACTGTATGACCCCTGAAACGGTCGAGTTTCCTAGCTTTATGGATTTTATTTTCTTTAAAATACATAGATTTTCATTTATTATAATTATACCATAATTTCCGGACTATAAAGCGCACCCATATACAAACTGCACCCACTGAATTTGACAAAGATTTTTATTTTTAACATAAATAAGCCACACGTCTTTACCCAGGCTTTAACGAAAGACACTAAATGCAATATGTTGCGCTTCTATTAGGAGCATAGCGGTATTTTGGGAATAGCATGTCACTGCATTCTTCTGGTATTCCGTTTTTTTTTTGACTAACCCATAACGCTGTTGCCAAGAAAAATAAAACAGCACCAGTTTTGGAAACCTGTCTGTGCTTATATGATTTCTGTTGCAACTGGAGTTACCGAGCTCCTCTTCACCCAGACTCAACGCGCTACAATGGCTTGTATCTAAACAGTAGCCGACCAAGTAAGTTATTGTTCACTGTCTTCCTCCTTCCTTTCACAACTACAGTGGTACCTTGACCTACGAGTGCATTAATGTTTTCCGAGGTACGAGCGTCACTCTGTCGAATTTTTTGCTTTGTTACGCAAGCAGAAAATTGAGGCACAAGGTCGAGACGCAGCTGCTAGATGGCGAAGCCAGAAAGCGAAGACTGTGATGAAAATGAAGATAAGCAAAGTAGAAAAAGTTAAAATTTTTAAAGTTTAGGGATACGTAGTGTACAGGAGTGATAGTAAAAAACTAGTTTTCCATCCCCCTCCGCTTATCGCCTCTACCCCCCCTCCACACACACACACACACACACACACTCTCACCGTCCGTTATTGTTGGTATATGTTGGTTCACGGCAGTCGTTGTTATCGGTCATGCGTATCCCGGTACGTGCCTTCCCACTCGGACTCCACACTCTCTCACCGGCTGCGCTTTTCTTCCCAAAGCGCATCCCGGATTCCCCCCGATCCTGCCGTTGTTAATTCTATGCTTTTGCTGCTCCTCCCACATTCTCCCGTGTGCTGTTCAGCACCCGCGTCTACCAAGCGCACCCGTGGATTATATATACAGACTGCCTCTTTTCAGTTTCAGACTTAGTGGACCGCGCTTCCAGAGCGCACCACCGCAATATTCACTTCCAAGGCGAGTGTTTGTGTTTGGCTTTGCCCTGTGTTGCAATAAACTGTTTTGCTTTCACTTCGGCTTTCGCCTCCCGTTCATCGCATAACATTTAACAACAAAAGGCATATGTGCACCAACTAACAGCAGAGATTCACCAGTATACAATACAAACCACCGTCGATTCTCGATACAAACCTTTATTATATTCTCCAACATTATAAACACAAAGATCGCTCACAAAATCACCAAAAACGTGATCACCGTTTTAAAAATGATAAAAACAGAAATGTGCGCTGAATTGATAGCATGTTAATGACATCTAGTGCCGTTTACAATAATTTTAATTTTGACAGCCAAATATAAATAAATATATATATATATATATATATATATATATATATATATATATATATATATATATATATATATATATTAATACAAAACGAATTAAACATGTTGTTACCTAATGAATGTGTCCAGGCTGAACATCCACATATAGAACACAAGCAGAGAAAAGATGATGATGATCAGGAATGTGTCTGTTCTCAGTCATGTTTACATCATTGACTCCCTCTGTCTCATCCACATTAACCCCAAACTTCTTACTGCCTTCTGCCTGCTGATTCTTATCTTCGTAAAGAGTGAGAGTCAGGAATTTATACACCAGCGGATTGAAAAAGACACGTAGTAAAAGGAAATTGGTTGTTCGGCTGAAATCGGCGCACAGTGAAAATAAAAAACATATTTCACCAAATTAATGGATGAAAACTAAAGTAATGAGTCGGAAAAAGTGTGCAAGATTATCAGGGTGTGTGGTGTTTTGCACAATGTGGCACTGAGGACCAGTTTCCCTCTCCCTCCTGACCTCCCTCCCCCTCAGCATTATGACCCCGAGCCACAGCCCTCTGCCCCACAAGAGGTGGAAGAATCCATGAGGAGGTCATACAGCATTTGTAAGGAAGACAAAAATCATAAATCAACTACATCTTTTAATAATTATGCAATTTCTTGCATCACTTCTCTCATCTGCAGAAGCTCATTTGAAATGATGTTAATAGCGTTTATTGTGTCTCGCTGTAGTAAAAAATTAAAATCAGTATATTTTACAAGACAGAAATAAAAAATAATCAAAAGACGAGACTATCTACAAGATACAATAGCTTTACACTCAGCTTTATACTATTGACTATGACTATCATAAATAGCCTTAAGAGAAACAGAAAGAGGAAAGAGGCATGTTCAGACTCTCTGTTTCTCTTGTCTTCTTCTTCTATTTCTCGTTTTCTTTTGAATGTTTTCTTGTCTTAGCTGAGCAACACTTTCCTCCCATCGCTCTCGGACTCTCATATAACGATCTGTTTTATTCTCTGAAGTCTTTTTCTTTCTCACAGAGATTCTGGGTATCCTGGCGCCCCCTGTTGGTCTGAAGCTGTAAGTTGTTCCTCTCCTCTATGTCAAGTTTAGTTTTCTCTCTTTCGTCCTCTTGTTTTTCTTTAAAATCCAAAGCGGCCTCCAACTGAGCAACACGTTCCTCCAGTCGCTCTCTGTCTCTCATCAAGTGATCTCTCTCATGCTCTGCACTATTTATTACTTTCTCACAGTGATTCTGGGTATCCTGGAGCTCCATGGTGGTCTGTTCCAAAGTGACCTTGAGCTGAGCAACATGTTCCTTCAGTTGTTTTTGTTCTCTCGTCCAGCTCTCTCTCTCACATTCTACAGTTTTTTCCAGTTCCTCATGGATTTTCAGGGAAGACTGGAGCTCCATGATGGTCTGTTCCAAAGTGACCTCGAGCTGAGCAACATGTTCCTCCATTTTCTTTTGTTCTTTTGCCCATCTCTCTCTCTCACATTTGTCAGTTTTCTCCAGTTCCTCATGGATTTTCAGGGAAGACTGGAGCTTCATGGTGGTCTGATCCAAAATAAACTCAAGCCGAGCAACATGTTCCTCCACTTTCTTTTGTTCTCTCGTCCAGCTCTCTCTCTCACATTCTACAGTTTTCTCCAGTTCCTCATGGATTTTCAGGGAAGACTGGAGCTCCATGGTGGTCTGTTCCAAAGTGACCTTGAGCTGAGCAACATGTTCCTTCAGTTGTTTTTGTTCTCTCGTCCAGCTCTCTCTCTCACATTCTACAGTTTTCTCCAGTTCCTCATGGATTTTCAGGGAAGACTGGAGCTCCATGGTGGTCTGTTCCAAAGTGACCTCGAGCTGAGCAGCATGTTCCTCCATGTTCTTTTGTTCTTTTGCCCATCTCTCTCTCTCACATTTTTCAGTTTTCTCCAGTTCCTCATGGATTTTCAGGGAAGACTGGAGCTTCGTGCTGTTCTGATCCAAAATAAACTCAAGCCGAGCAACATGTTCCTCCACTTTCTTTTGTTCTCTCGTCCAGCTCTCTCTCTCACATTCTACAGTTTTTTCCAGTTCCTCATGGATTTTCAGGGAAGACTGGAGCTTCATGGTGGTCTGTTCCAAAGTGACTTCGAGCTGAGCAACATGTTCCTTCAGTTGTTTTTGTTCTCTCGTCCAGCTCTCTCTCTCACATTCTACAGTTTTCTCCAGTTCCTCATGGATTTTCAGGGATGACTGGAGCTTCATGGTGGTCTGATCCAAAATAAACTCAAGCTGAGCAACATGTTCCTCCAGTTGTTTTTGTTCTCTCGCCCAGCTCTGGCTTTTCTCAGTTATGTCCTGTTCCCGCTGCTTTTGCTCAATAGCCAAAGTAGCCTCCAGCTTTTGCACCATCTGTAGCAGAATGGCTTTCTCTTCTCTCTCTTCTGTTATCTTCTCTATCATCAGTTTAGAAAATGCATCCAAGTCTTTTACTACTTTCTCCATGTGTTCCAGCTTCTCCTTCTTTTCAGCAATCTGCTTTGTTTTCTTCATTCTTCTGCTTTGAAAAATCTCTCTAAACCTTCTGAAGAGCCCCATGTTTACGTATCTTTACTCACACACACAAACCTTGGAAATGAGAGAAACAGAGACACGTTCGGACTTACGTAGGTGTTGCCCTACTGTGACGTCACACCGAGATGCTCCGCCCTCCGGCCGCTCTCTCTCTCTCTCTCTCTCTCTCTCTCTCTCTCACGCGCACTCACTATGCGCATGCGCACATTACGGAGGGAAAGAGCGGATAAAATATCATGTCTTCACAACTTTTTTTCTGTTGTTCCTGAGAGAAGAGCGATATTTCAGTCATAAATAAGATAAAAACGGCTGTAAACCGTGTATAAAGAGAGTGAAGGTCAGCGGGACTCCACGCTCTCTGAGGACGGACCGGGCTAGCTTAGCATGCTAACTGCAGTAGATATCTCTGTTACATAATACATATATGTTTTTAAAGTCCAAACTGTCATTGATTCACATTCTGTTGATAATTATATTTAATCGATGAGTGTTTAAACTACACTTATTACATAGAGCTCAATAGAGAAAGCAGTTAGTACGCGGTATTTGACAGTAAACTGTGTCTGAATTGAGAACCGGAAGTTTACCGGAGTCACTCCATGAATGTTGCAGAATCATAAATGACCAGTAGGTGGCAGTGTGATGTGTATTAGAGCTCACTGTCACAGCATGCAATAAGAAGTAGTGGAGCTCTAATGAGCTCATTAATAGTGAGGACAAGACACACAGCAGTTTGGCTTTTACTGTATATTAGAAATTAGGAATTAAACAGATACTAAAATTAAATACAAACAAAAAGTCTGAATTTACTGAAACAAAACCTATAACACCAAATACATCAAAGCGAAGAAAAAAAGAGGCATTTAAATACAGTGCAGTATTACAGCCTGATTATTTTCATTTATTTTTTAATGAATTTTATAAAAATAGAGACCGGATCTCAGGTATCTTTGGTGAGAGATTACACTAGACTGATGGTAGATGGTGACCGTATTAAGTTTTACAGTTTATTTCATGTAAAAGGAAATGAATTCAAATTAAACTGAGCATTTAGTTCCATATTATACCAGTATTTAATTCAGGTAGCAAAAATTGTTAATGGAGAGTCTCGTATCTAACAGAACTTCTCCAACTCAGTTTAATAGACCAATAACACACGAACAGCTCCACTTCAATCTATTTATTTATGACTTTTATCTGAAAGGAATATTCAAATGAACTATTCATTAATACAACACCATTTCACTATTAGGGTTTATTAGAAGATTGCACACGGCAGTAGTATTTGAGTGATGTAGTGGTGAAGCTGTAGAAGTTAGAGAGCAGTTGTTACACTTACACAAGGTTAAAACTCTGTTTCAGATCAGCAAGTCTGATATTGTGTTTGTAATGAGAAGAAAAACAGGGAGAAGAGTATTTTACAGTGTCAGGAGCTCGAACACTTCTATCACTATCATGGATCTATTTCTGTACTGCACAGATGATGCAGTGAAACTTTAGAAAAATCTCTAAGATAATGTACATTTTTCAGTTTTAATTATTTTCATAATAATAATAAACAGTCTAAAGAAAGAATGTGGTCTGTCAACTCAATGCTTTATGTTTTTATTAGTTGTTTACTGTTTAACATACATGGGGTTCATATTAATTTCATTTTTAGCTGCATGTTTGTGTATAAAAGGTGCAATATAAATAAATGAAATTAAAGTTTAATAAAGCTGATTAATATTAATGTCATCAATTAAATAATTTAGAAAAGACTAATACAGTTTAATAACATTTATTTTGTCAAAAAAGCTTTTATAAAATTCACTATTCATGCTGAGATCCTGCATGAAGGTGGTACTAATTTTTCAAATGTACCATTTATAATTAATTCTGCATGAAGTTAGTACTCAATGTATTAAAAGTATCATCTACATGCAAGAACTCAATCAAACATATTGCTAAAATAAAACCTCAAATCAGACTCTGAACTGTACGAATGCTATTTGTTCTGTTATTGAACTAAAAACAGTGAATGTTGATATGTTTGGGAACTGATTATCGCCTGTATATGCACTCTTAAACCTGATAAGTAAGTTCAACTCAAACTATTTGAGCAAGTGTATTGCTTGAAATAATTTCAGTTAAATAACTTAATAATTTACATATAAACAATCACTATATTTGATTACAAGTAACTTGGTATATATACTTTCTTATAACTTAATTAATTGAAGTTAGAAGTATTAATTGCAATAGGTTAAATAACATTGAATGTATTAAGTAATATACAGCTATTTGTGGTTTTGTAAGGAATGTTTTATCCTCTGCCGCTTTTACACAATTAAGAGGGATGACTTCCAGTGGGACATTTCTTAATTCTGGTAGCATGAATCCTTTGTGGAAAAAGGTCAGTTAATACACCTGTGCGTGTGATCGCGACTATTTCTGCTGGCCCCTCATATTTGCATTTACCCAATCGCCTAGGTTTTAGAGATTTAATCAGAACAGCATCTTCCACCCGGAAGGGATGGGATGGTGTCACAGAAATGACAGGTATAGATTTAGAAATCTGTTCATAATGTTTTGACAATGTGTCAATCAGGGCAGCAGAATACTCGGCGATGTGCACATCCAGATCAGCTGTACCTATTGCTGGTTTACCTTTTTCCAGGGCGTTGGAAATGGTCGCCCAAAAATAATTTCGTGTGGTGATAGGTGGACATCTTTTCGTGGAGTCATTCTCATTTCGGCAAGGACTGCGGGTAATAAGTCTACCCAATTTTTTGTTACCTGTAGCTGACATGGCCGTAGTCAGTTTGTCCTTAATCGTCTGGTTATTTCTCTCTACGATACCGGAGGACTGAGGGTGATAGGGAATATGGAAACGCCATGACAAGGATAGGTATTTACATAAGTCCTGTGTTACCTTCGCAGTAAATGGCGTTCCTTTGTCTAAATCAATAGCTTGAGGATACAACACAGGCAGAACACAAGTCAATCACCGAGAAGTGTGTATGATTGCATAAAATTGAAGTGATAATAGAGGCCACATCAGGCACAATAGGTGCAACAGGAACCACAACATCATTTATTTTTCCCAAATCCTGAGTGAAGCACCAAGTGCCGTCCGGCTTAGGAACCGGATTAACGGGTGTGTTGTAGGAACTCACACACGGCTTGATAACACCCTTTTGTAACAGAGAGGTCAAGATTCTGTCTATTCCCTGCAACTATGTTTCAGAGAGAGGATACTGTTTGAAAAATACAGGATGCAAATGTTTTAGTTAAGCTTCATAAGGAGGAAATGAACCAAGCCCACATCTTCCTTATGCTCCGCCCAGAGGAGAGATGGCAATTCTTTCAGTGAGGAAGGGAGTGGTAATTTCTGTGTGGTAGAGAGAAAACAGTCATTAATGTTCATGTTAGAAAGATATGACAGAGAAGCACAGTCAGGAACTGAAACCGTGAGTTTAGAGCCGGAGAAGGCGAGAGAAATGTGCAGCCTACTCATGAGATCTCGGCCCAAAAGATTAAACAGACAATCAGGCATGAAAACAAAACGATGTTGCAAAAAAACATTTGTGTCGGAAGGACAGGTTACTACGATCAGTGAGCTGATAATTCAGTACTTTCTGTACCTCTGGACAACAGTTATGCATAAAAGTCGAGAGGGACAGAGGTTCTGCGTCTTCTAACTCCATCCCTCCTAATAAAGTCCAAGTGTCCTTAAATCGGGTCAAAGAATTTGAAGTGGTTTATATGATAATAATAGAAGGTGGTTTTCGACCCTTCCCCTCGTCTTCCACCTCCGTTTTTGTTTCCATTTTAATCTCATTATTCCTAGGGTGTAAACTGGGCACCGTGTCAATAAGCGTTTCTTCGTCGTAACTGTCCCCTAGTACTGCATGAAGGATAAACCTATAGTCTGTGCCTGTCAACTGATTATGGCGGGTAGAGCTCATTAGCATGTCAATGAAATGCAGAGGTTTAGATGGGGACGGAAGAACCCTGATAATGTCTCTAAGTTCCCCGATCGATGGCGGATGTAATTTGAGGTCACGGGCCGACCCTACGCATACCGCATTAGTGTGGGTTTTGTGCCAGGGAGGAGGATCGATCTCTGGGACCGAAGGAGACACAAACCCGCTATCCTGATAGGGTGGGGGTGGAGCATTTGGCGCATAAAGATAGTTTTGGCTTGGCTTCGATTTTTTTTTTTTGGGCAGAGACTTAGGTTCTCTTTTTGAGTTCGGTATAGAGTGATATTTATCCCAGATTGGTTTCATTTTGACCCATTTTTGATAACTATCACCCATGTAAGAATAACCCCAGTGAGGATCGCAAAACCTTCATAAATTTGGGAATGTGCAGATTTCAGGTATTCAGACTTAAAGGTACCACCACGAGGATAAGTCAGAAATTGAGGTTGTGGTTCAGTCCACCCTGCTACATTGTCTAGCCAGGGGGTACTATAAAACGTGAGACCACAATGATTCATCCAGTCCCGAGGGGCTTCCTCAGGATCTGGTTTAGGATATTTCGTTCCAGAATTACCCATGATTTAATGTAGGTACAACTGTCTAACAATGTTAGATACAAAGGTTGGAGGCCAGAGATCGAGATAGATAAGGCGGTTTAATAAAAGTTTCGATGTCTCAAGTTACTGTGACTGCAGAGACGGTTCAGCGCGCGCTACACAACGGTACAACGTCGACAACAAGTTCGCTTACGAATACAAGGTGCGTGCCTACACATTGAACGGTATGACAACATACCAAATCAGCACAACACGGATATCAGCATACGAGGTAAGTGCCTACACGTTGAACAGTATGACAAGATACCAAATCAGCACTTACCCGAACACTGATATCCCCCAAGAACTGTAAGGAATGTTTTATCCTCTGCTGCTTGGGCAGGATTGCCTTCTGTCCCCTGGACAGGATACCCCTTAATTCAGCATTTCCGTCTCGATCTCTGCTCTCCTACGTATACGGGGAAGTCTCAATGAAACACACGAGTCAGCTTTCAGAGAGAAGTTCCAAAGTTTATTGTCTCACACATGAAGATATACTTCCAAAGTGAAGGAGAGAAAGGGGGTGGGCTGCCAGGTGTGTGTGTGTGTGTGTGTGTGTGTGTGTGTGTGTGTGTGTGTGTGTGAACAGAAGAGAAAGTTAGGAGAGACGACTCCACAAGGTCATGTTGAGCCTGCAAAAGATAACCCTAAAACAGAAATACAGGAACCACTGTGTGTGTACGAGCAAAGTAACACATGCCACAAAAAGGATAGTTCAGGGTATGGTCAACAGAAACATACAAAAAGGTTATTCTAGAAGCATACAACAAAATTAATCATAACTACTAATGGCAACAAGATACATATTAACATACTGTGAGAACATAAAAACAGTTAACGATAATAACTCCACATCTGGTCATGTTATTCGTTTAGCAGAAGCAACAAAACGTGGATTAGCCATAACAAAAGGCAACAGTTTGGCTTTTCTCACAGCGTAAGCGTATAAAGAGAGGATATAGACAAGAACTGAGTGTTCCGGGTCAACTTGATCTAGGATTAGTGATCAAGGATATCTTACAGGTTTTATGTTAAGTAAATTAAGATGTATTAAAGTATTGTTTTTATTAAGTAAGAGTAACTTGAATTAATTTTTTTCATAACAATGTTACCACTTAAGTTAAATGTACTCATTACTTTCTACTTCGAACAATTAATACATTCTAGTTGCAACAACTTATTCCTTTGGTGTTTCAGCTCAATTCATTTGAGAAAATGGTTTGCTTTAAACCATATAAGTGCTAGTAACACAATATAAAACACCAACAACCTGAAACAACTCCAACAGTTTATTTGGTTGAAATCTAAAAATTTTATTTTGGAATACAAGACATTTCAATGTCATAAGCTCCAAAAACAGTTTTCTACTGTTTACTTACGTTCAACCTGAAATAAAACATGGATGTAATTGCAAGTTTCCTTGGGATGAAAATGTGGTAAAAGTTTCACTTAAATTATTTAACTTACAACATCTTAAAGTGCTTCTACGTGTGCTGCTCGGAGACCAAAGCAACGCGTGACTCTGTTTTCTGCGCATCGCTCGAGAGTCTCGTTCGTACTTGTGAAAAATGCCCATATAGCAAAAAAGTTTTGCTCGCAGGTCGATGCAACACCCAATACAAAATGTATTAAAAATTTATTCTCGGATTCCAATTTGCTCGTATTTAAAGGTACTCGTAACCCGAGGTTCTACTGTATGTAAAACTAATATTTTTATATTATACCATCCATGGTTTTAAATAGAATAATTTTAAAAAAGTTACTTTTTAGAGATACATTTCTGAATCATATTGTCATGACTGGCATTCTCTAATTTAGTATTTTTAACATTTTAAATGAATATAAAGAGAATTATGGGATGTATTCTTGCTCTTTGTTTTTCTGTATAATGGGGTGCAATTGTAGTCTGAATGTTTTTACCACTGTTTATAGCAATGTTTACCTCACAATATTTAATAAGGTAATTGTACTTGCAGATGGTCCCTGGTAGTCTAGTGGTTAGGATGCGCCACACTCACCACTGCGGCCCGGGTTCGATCCCAGGTCAGGGAACCATCCCCAGCCACTCTTAGTGCCGGCCCCAAGCCCAGATAAATGGGGAGGGTTGCATTAGGAAGGGCAGAAGTGAAAAGACAATAACAATACCTTGCAAATGTTGAAGATCTGTGAGGAGTCCTTCTTTAAGTAAAGTGAAAGGCCTGCCAGGGCTCCTGTTCTGGATACATTGGTGTCATTCTTGTCCTTTTGCAGAAACACAAATACATTGCACAAAGATCTCAGGGTTGAGTGTTCACATTTACTATTATGTAATGCAATGCACTTAAAATGTATTTACATGTTCTTCATATGCCATCAAAAAGTCTTCCATCTTCTCACCAGAATATCCTATTTTCCTCTTTTTGTACAGTTTCAGAAATTGAGATGTATATTTGTCAAGAGCAGCATAGAAAGAAAATGGCAGATTTAAATTTTTTTTCCTGTAAAATTCGCTGTAAAGTTGCATTGGGAACAAAAGGACAGACAAATAAACAATCCATATTAAACTAAGACTTTTTCTTTTACTTAGCTGAGCTTCACAAAAGTGTGCAGGCCATCTATCTTTTAGTTCAGCAAAACTTTCTTCATGCCTGAGAGAAAGGTGTGCTGCATATGCTGATTAATGAGAGTCATGTCTCCTCCTTCTACAGCCTTCTTGAACTAGTCCACCATCTTAAGCCTCTTGGTTTCCAAAATGTCCTTAGCCTGTCCACAGGGATAATTGGGAAGGAAATTGATCTTTCCTCTTCTGGGTCATTTGATGTTGGCCCTGGATGCTAAACCTTCTGGATTTGTCCTGCTTCACTTTTCTACTTTTACAGCCACATAATTTATGTCAGCCCTGGTCAGTCCAGTCCTGTAGTTGCCGATTTAGAAGCATAGGCTGGTCTCCCAACCCTCATAACCCTCATAACCCTCATAACCCTCATAACTTGTTGTGAGGGTTGGAAGACCAGCCTATGCTTCTAAATCGCCTATGCTTCCATTGTACTGTATTAGGGAGAACTGTAACATGAAACACAAAAAGTAATTTCAAGAGTCAACATGCACCAAATGCCTATACAACCCTTACATACAATGTGACCCTTAAATACAGTGGGGCAAAAAAGTTTTTAGTCAGCCACCAATTGTGCAAGTTCTTCCACTAAAAAAGATGAGAGAGACTTTTCATTATAGGTACACTACAACTATTAGAGACAAAATGAGAAAAGAAAATCCAGAAAATCAAATTGTCTGATTTTTAGAATAGATTTAAAGAATTTATTAGCAAATATGATGGAAATAACAAAATAACAAAAGTTCATCTCAATACTTTGTTATATACCCTTTGTTTGCAATGACAGAGATCAAACGTTTTCTGTGAGCAGTGATGTTTTGGGGCTGTCGCTGGGCAACACGGATTTTCAACTCCCTCCAAAGATTTCTATGGGGTTGAGAGCTGGAGACTGGCTTGGCCACTCCAGGACATTGAAATGCTTCTTATGAAGCCACTTCTTCATTGCCCAGGCAGTGTGTTTGGGATCATTGTCATGCTGAAAGACCCAGCCACGTTTCATCTTCAATGCCCTTGCTGATGGAAGGAGGTTTTCGGATCAATCGTCCTGGTCGCTTTGCAGAAAAACATCATCAAATCATGATGTTTCCACCCCCATGCTTTACAGTAGGTATAGTGTTCTTTGGATGCAACTCAGCATTCTTTCTCCTCCAAACACGACAAGTTAAGTTTTTAACAAAAGTATTTTGGTTTCATCTGACCGTATGACATTCTCCTAATCCTCTTCTGGATCATCCAAATGTCTTTCTAGCAAACTTCAGACGGGCCCGGACATGTACTGGCTTAAGCAGGGGGACACGACTGGCACTGCAGGATTTGAGGACCTGGCAGCGTAGTGTGTTACTGATGGTAGCCTTTGTTACTTTGGTCCCAGCTCTCTGCAGGTCATTCACTAGGTCCCCCCGTGTGGTTCTGGGAATTTTGCTCACCGTTTTTGTGATTATTTTGAACCCACGGTGTGAGATCATGCGTGGAGCCCCAGATTGAGGGAGATTATCAGTGGTCTTCTATGTCTTCCATTTTATAATAATTGCTCCCATAGTTGATTTCTTCACACCAAGCTTCTTACCTATTGCAGATTCAGACTTCCCAGCCTGGTGAAGGTCTACAAATTTGTTTCTGGTGTCCTTTGACAGCTCTTTGGTCTTGGCCATAGTGGAGTTTGGAGTCTGACTGTTTGAGGTTTTGGACAAGTGTCTTTTATACTGATAACAAGTTCAAACAGGTGCCATTAATACAGGTAACAAGTGGAGGACAGAAGAGCCTCTTAAAGAAGTTACAGGTCAGTGAGAGCCTGAAATCTGGCTTTTTTTTTAGGTGACCAAATACTTATTTTCCACCATAATTTGCGAATAAATTCTTTAAAAATCAGAAAATGTGATTCTCAGGATTTTTTTTCTCATTTTGTCTCTAATAGTTGAAGTGTACCTATGATCAAAATTACAGGCCTCTCTAATCTTTTTAATTGGGAGAACTTGCACAATTAGTGGCTGACTAAATACTTTTTTTGCCCCACTGTGTATGTGTATTTATATATATATATACATTTAAAGGGCTGTCAATTTATTAAAAAAAGTTTTATCGGGGGTGGTCATGTGACCCTGAGCAAGATGGCAGCTTAAGAGTTTTGCTCCGCTTTAGAACTCCGTATTTTTTTAATTAAGCCCTGCATAATTTGTGCTATTTCGATAGCGTGGAAGGAGATGGAAGGTGGTGGGGATAAGGATTTTCCTATTTTCTCATCTACAAGGTCACAGAAAAGTAAGGAGAAGAAGAAAAACACGTCCGCACGTGATGGAGAAGGGGAAGAGGCTAGTGCTGGCCTACAATCGGACACTTCACTTATTTTGAGTGAAATTAGGGCTGTGGGCATGCGGCTGGACGGTATTGAGGGACAGTTAGGAAAAATTGCTTCCTCTGTTGCAGTCCTCGAGAATGCATTCGCTGCACTCACTGTACGAGTCGCTGACACCGAGACCCGTGTAACTGCAGCCGAGCAGCGGATCTCTGTAGTGGAGGACGCGGGGAGTGCACATAGCAATCAGATGGCTAATTTGCGTGCTACCGTGGAGCAACTGCAGGCTAAAGTGGATGATCTGGAAAACCGGGGTCGCCGTAAAAACATTAGGATTGTTGGGCTTCCTGAGAAAGCGGAAGGCAGTGAATCTTTGACTACTTTCTTACAGTCTATGTTGCCGGTTTGGCTTCAGCTTCCCACAGGTTTCCCTGCTATCGAGATCGAGAGAGCGCACAGAGCCCCCCTTCCGTCTCAATTAACACCGAACGCGCCGCCGAGGAGTGTTATTGTGCGGTTCCTCCGCTTCCCAGTAAAAGAGGCGGTTTTGAGAGCTGCCAGGAAAACACCGGTAAACCTTAGTGGTGCCACCTTACGCTTTTTCCCAGATTTATCGGCGGAGATTGTGCGGAAACGGCGAGCGTTTGGAGGCGTGTGTAAGAGAATGGTGGATCGAGGGTTATACCGTGGCTTTGCTTATCCAGCTAGACTCCGCTGTTTACACAATGGAAAGATCATTCTATTTGACACTGTGGAGGCAGCTACTACCTTTCTGGACGCAGCCGAGTGATCTTTTGCTTTTCTGTAGACAATAGGATTATACCCGTTTTTTTCCAATTCCTTCAATCACTTTGAGGGCGTTTCATGTTTCTCCTTACTGAACCTGAACACAATTATATGGCTTTTTCAGTTCGTTGCAGGACCACTCGGTGGACTTTTGTTTGTTTGGACGAACTTCGGTTCTATATTTAGGACTGTTATGCCGGTCTGCACTAAAGTTTTTTTAATCATTTATTTTATTATTATTTTTCTTTTTTAGTTGAAAAAAGTCATTTAATTACATGTCCACAACTTTTTTTCCTTCTCTTTCTTTATAGGTTGTATTTAATTGATTTTTTTCTTGTTAAGGTAATTTATGGTCGACTTTGTTTATTTCTAGGACTTTTTAAGGGGTTCTTTCTGTCTGTCGTGTTTCTGGGTGGTCAATGGAGGTGTTGGTGGGTGGTGTGTGTGACGAGTTGATATGTGAGTCCTATCGTTTGGGGATAGGGCAGAGGGGGGTGGGTTGGTGGGGGTTTTTGTTTATGTTTAGGAGAGCCGGTTGTGTTACGGAGTTGTGTTGTCTTAATCTTACTTCTGTCAGTCCACAGCATTTAAATACTTTAAACAGCACTGATGTATGTCTGATCTGACTAGGGTGGTCACATGGAACGTGAAGGGCATGGGTAACATAGTCAAAAGAAAGAAAGTTCTGACGTTCTTGAAGAAGGAAAAAGTAACTATCGCACTCCTACAGGAGACACATTTGTCAGACGCGGAACATTTAGGGCTTAAAAGGGACTGGGTTGGAGAAGTATATTTTAGCTCTTTTTCGTCAAATAGACAGGGCGTGGCCATTTTGATACATAAAAATTTTCCTTTCATCTTAGAACAGGTTGAAAAAGATCCTGAAGGCAGATTTGTTCTGATTACTGGTCGCATCTTGGGAAAACCTCTTACTGTCTTAAATGTGTATGCCCCGAATGAGGACAGCCCTGACTTTATATCAAAGATGGTCCTATTGTTTAATCACAAGTGTAATGGCCTGGGGATTATGGCTGGGGACTTTAACTGTGTCATGGATGGTGGGTTAGACAGATCATCTTTCACAAGATCATCTGCCCGTTCTTCAAGAACTCTGCAAAATATGTGTCACGCTTCAGGCTTAGTGGACATATGGAGGGAGCTGCACCCAGGGGTCAAGGATTTTACATTTTATTCCTCTCCCCATAATTCTTATTCCAGATTAGACTATTTATTCTTGCCCTCCGGATTTGTTAATTGTGTGAGATCCTGTGTAATCGGTCCAGCGGTTCTTTCGGACCATAGCCCAGTGTACTTAGATTTAACAGGATTTTCAACCCCAAAGTCATCTTACTGGAAATTTAATAGTTCTCTCCTTAATGACAACGCTGCTCTGCCAGTTTCTAGAAGAAAAGATATCCCAGTACTGGCAAGATAACGAGTTCTGTCCAGTCGACAGCACCACTAAGTGGGACGCGGCTAAGGCCACCTTAAGGGGCCACATTATCTCTTTTACCACGTGGCGTAAAAAACAGAAGGCAGAGAACAGGAAAACGTTAGAGGAGGAGGTTAAAAGATTGGAACTGATTCATAAACTTTCACCCACACAAAACAACTGGAATATTCTAATTGGTGCCAGGTCTAAACTAAACTTGAACTATTCGGAACATGTAAAAAAGTTAGTGATGTTCAGCAGGCAAAGATTTGATCAGTTTGGGAATAAACCCAGTCATCTCTTGGCATATCAGCTTAAATGTGAACAGGTTGAAAGGTCCATTAGGGCCATTGAAATCGCTGAGGGAGTAGTTTCACATGATCCTGCTGTAATAAACTCCAGTTTTAAAGATTTCTATGAGAATCTGTACACCTCCTCTTGCGCACCCCAAGACCCTGCCACGTTTTTGGATAGGATACCCCTACCCTCAATCTCAGACGAGGACCAGGCCTTTCTCAATACCCCTCTGACGAAATGTGAAATCTTTGCCGCTATTCAGTCTATGCCTAGTGGGAGGGCACCAGGGTTGGATGGCTTTCCTCCGGAATTTTACAAGAAGTTTTGGCATGTGCTGTCCCCTATTTTCATGCCGAGAGTTGATAGCCTTTTGCAAGACAGTCTTACTCCAGATTCCTGGAGGACTGCTTCTATTAGCTTGATCCTCAAAAAAGGGAAGAACCCGTTAGACTGTGCCTCGTATCGCCCAATTAGTTTACTTAATGTAGACTTAAAAATTGTGGCTAAAGCCTTAGCTCGTCGCCTGGAGAAGATTCTACCTAAGGTTATTAAACCAGACCAGACCAGACTGGTTTCATTAAATCTCGTTATGGCTCGGACAATGTTCGTCGCCTGTTGAATGTAATACAACATCTGACTGTAGATGGTGACCCGGCTGCTATAATATCTCTAGATGCAGAGAAAGCTTTCGACAGGGTTGAGTGGAGGTTTTTGTTTCAGGTGTTGGACAAGTTCAATTTGGGCTCTAACTTTTTCAAATTGGTGAAGCTCCTTTACTCTAGCCCGTCAGCTGTGGTTAATACTAACGGTTTACTATCAGGTAGACTTTCGATCCAGAGGGGTTGCCGTCAGGGCTGTCCCCTGTCGCCAATCTTGTTTGCCTTATATATCGAGCCTTTGGCGGAAAGTATTCGCATGCATAGGGGCATCCAGGGGGTGATGGCGGGTGGGATGGAACACCATCTTTCATTATATGCGGATGATGTTCTTCTTTACTTAAAGCAGCCACGATTATCCATTCCCAGTCTGTTGGAGACAATTCACCGTTTTGGTCAGTTTACTGGATATAAGATACATTTTGGGAAATCCCAGGCCATGTTTTTAAATATTCCACAACCGGTTAAATTACACTGTCCCTTTCACATCACTCTGGGTTTCTTTATTTGGGCATACACATAACTTCTGATTTAAAGGATTTATTCTCTAAGAACTACTCACCGTTAATGGCAAAACTTAAGCAAGACATGGATAGATGGGCCCCTTTACCAATTTCTCTCTTTGGAAGAATTAATACAATCAAAATGAATGTGCTCCCTCGTTTACTCTACTTATTTCAGTGTTTACCCTGTTACTTGGATCAGAACTTTTTTAAAGATCTGAATACAGCTATTGGTAGGTTTGTATGGAACAATAGAAAACCTAGGATTAAACTTGTTTCTCTTTTGAGGCCGAGGGAGTGTGGGGGTGGCTCTTTGCCCAATATGCAGCTATTTTATTGGGCTGCTCAGATTAAACAAATGCTTAGGTGGTTTATAAATGATACAGACTCCTTGTGGGTCAGTATGGAGTCTTTATGCAGCGCCGAGACTGCTAACATCCCTCCCATTTATCCATAACTTCAAGGAGGTCCGCCCAGTAGCTGGGAATTTTTTGCTTTTGAACACTCTTTTGGCTTGGGATGATGTCAGAAGATATCTCGATGTCCCCAAGAATATGTCCATGCGATCCCCAATTGTTTTGAACCCTGACTTCCCTGAATCGTTAGCCAGTATTGGCCTTCTGGCTTGGGCGGAAAAGGGTATATCTAATTTGGCTGATTTATTTACAGGGAAGGTCTTTAAATCTTTTGAGACAATTTTTTCAGATTTCTCCAATTACGTCATTTTATTCAGTCTGAAGTGAGACAGGGGAAAATTCGCTGGGAACTTTCTGATGTTGAAGATTATCTTCTTCTTTTCGGGGGCACTAAAGGGGCAGATTTCTTATCTGTATTCTTTGTTATCAGGGACATCTTCTCCATTGGATCCTTTGAGAAGGGTTTGGGAGAGGGATATGGGCCAGTCATTTACTGATGACGAATGGCTCTCCATACGAGAGGAAGTTTTTCATAAATCAATCTCAAGCTCTGTGCATGAACAAAACTTCAAGTTTATATACAGGATATATCTTACCCCAGTACGCCTCCACAAAATGTACCCAAATGTATCTCGGATGTGTTTTAAATGCAAATCTGAAATAGGAACTTTGATGCATTTATTTTGGGACTGTAAGAAAATTAAACCTTTTTGGCAGTAGGTACATGATTTGGTTCAGAAGACGCTGGATAGACAATTTACTTTGTCTCCAACTATTTATTTACTAAACTGCAAAACATCATTGGATTTCTCTACTGACTCTCAGTCTTTGTTAAATATAATTACTTATCTGGCAAAGAAATGCATACTTTATAACTTTAAAGATGTGTTTAGCACAAATGGCTAATCTTCTCCCTTTGGAAAAACTTACGTACGACTTACAGAATAAATCTGATGTATTCTGGCGGATATGGGCCCCTTTGTGGGATTTACTTACTCTGCAGGCAAGACCCTAGCCCTGATTTATGTTCTTCCTTTTTGTGTTTTGTTTTGTTTACCCATTTGTAGTTGTTTCCATCTTGTTTTGATTTGCCCTTTGCCTTTCCATGGTCACTTTCCCATATTATCATTATATTGTTGTTATTAATATGCTTGAGTGTATGCTGTGTGTGTTGACTGATCGGCTCTGTTGTTGTTTTGTTTCAGTGAGAAATAAATAAAAATATAATAAAAAAAAAAAAAAAAAGTTTTATCATAATTAATTGTGTAATTGTCATGAGTTAACTCGTTATTACCTTCATACTAACCATCCACACCTGACACTCATTCCAGGCAGCTGAATAAACCCCTCACTCACTCTCACTCACCGTCCATTATTAATAACCGTATGCTTCGCCTCCGGTTGGACTCTACCTGCAATCCTTCACTACGCTTACCCCATAGCGCACCTCGGATTACCATTCGATCCTTCTCCTTCTTCCCTGGACCTTGTGGACCTCACTCCTCCTGAGCGTACCACGGATATTACCTTCTCTGACTCTTCTGCCAGTTCTGTATGTTTATTGCTCTGCCTCTACTTTATTAAAACCAACGCGAATTGTACTCCAGCTTCCGCCTCTGTTATTTCACAGCATGACAACTATAGTGAACAGTATGTTCACGCGAATGCTGCCTGTACGAGGGAAACACACCGAATAAGGACAAATATGCGGGAACCTGACCTGAGTTCCTATTGTTTTATGCAGTGAAAAGGAAAGTTGAGTAGTTAAGCATGAGTCGTCTGCGTGTTGTTTGCATGATGCTTGATGTTCACAATACAAGTTATCGCTCCTACTGCAAGTTAAATTTTAATAAAAATTATTGCTTCTCCTGCAAAGCATTCAAAAAGCATGTTAATGACAATACAAGGATCAATTGAACATAAATTATCGGGACAAGAAACAGAACTTTTGCTGTTTTGGATGGTTTTAATTGGCACCTCAGTAAAACAAATGTTTAGTGATAAAAAAAGTTATTTGTATTTTCATTTCTGAGTAAAAGAGAAGATGTCATGAATAAATGTGTGTTGCGTTGAAGGTTTTGATCTTCACCTATTTTTATTAATTTTCATTTATTTACATATTTAATTGTGCATTAATAAAATTAGTGGCGTTAAAATTAATTTGGGTTAACGTGTTATTAATGCGTCAATTTCGACAGTTTTTATAGTATAAAGGACATTAACTCTTTATCAACCCAAACAGTACAAAACAGTTGTTAAGCTTTTTATGAGCCATTTATACTTTTGCATTTTCTTTGTAGTATCTGTACAAAAACACACAATTTGACTTAATTTTAAAACACCAGGAAAACTGTAATGTAAGGAAAATGCACTAGAATCTGTATGCACTCTGTTATACTGCATGTATTATATGATGTATAATAATGATGGTTTTTACAGCTGTGGAATCATATTGATGTGATTAAGAGGATGATTGGGACTGAAGGCAGATGATTGGGTGTAAAATGCACGACCCGCCACTGTAAAGAGACAATCAATAACACTGTGGAGATCTATTATGTATTTTATTTTTGTACAAAAATATACAATTCCATAAATGTAATTTATTAAACATTATTTAATTTAATAACATTTTTTGCTTTTGTTTAAGATCAAAGAAAGCTGAAATGCTTTAGGCACTTGGTGACGGCTGGGGGAACGGGCTTTGTGAGTTCTTTCTTCCATGATTCCAAAGACTTCAGAGCGACTTTGGGGTTGCTGGGTGCTAGATTATGAGTTGCATAAACCACTGCGAGCTGCACCTCCCACGGCAAATCTGCACACAAAATCCATCATAAAATTAGGACTTGCTGAAGCACTTTTCTGATAATAGAGAAGTAAAAATCAGAGAATGAAGATAAAGATTGATAAAAGACTTGTTTATTTAAACCTTTAGTGATACCTTTTGAACGTTTTTGTCTCCCGAACTCAGTTATGCTTTTTGCCAGATCCTCGACTGATGCTGCCATGTTCTCCTTAAGACCTTGTTGGCCAAGTCGCCCTGTTTAAGATGGACAAAGAACATGAGGAAAAAAACAGAAGAATCCAGAAATAATATGGGATAATGCTCTAAAACAGGATTTACAGGAAACTTACCAAGTAGCCTTATAATTGCTGCTACAGAGACGTTTTTAAACTGTTTTTCCTCTGTTTGTGTTCTCAACAGCCAAATTTTCAAGTTGGGCCAAACATCCTTTCTAGTAAATAAAAGAATTAACATATTAAGTGTTAATTCTAGCAGTAATAGATTGGCCATTGTGCTTGTACCATCAATTGTAAGTTTATGCAACAAGAATGGAAAATTTGCAGTATTTGGGACACACACTGTCTCATATGAGTCTTAAATTTGCCAGTTTGCAATCTATCAAATGTTTATAAAACTAGAAAGATGAGAATTAAACACGTTGAAGTACCGTATAACATGGGAGACGGTCCAAATCCAGCCCAGTTGTGCACAGAGAAGGTCCAGGCTGAATACATAGTCCCAGGCAGCAGGACAGAGATCATCACCATACCAACTGCTCTTCTGGAATGTCAGACTTGTGTCTTCCAGAAGAGCCTTCAGTGTGCTGGTGATGGTTCTGTAGATGTTTCCTGGAGGCTCCTGGCAGAAAATACATATTATTTAAAAAAAAAAAAACAGATCAATGAAACAATGTTTACAATCATTTTATAACCCCTATTTATTACTCTTATGTAAGGAGGAGTCCTAGAAAATGACCTCCAAATGACCAAAAGATTTTAAACACAAATGAAAAATAGCACACGTTACTAAAGGGTTTATGTATCAGACTGTAGCAGGGGTAAATAATGCTCTAGAATAGCACATGAGTATGTAATTTGAGACACAAAGTTAATTTGTTTATTCAGTATTCAGCACAGTGTCACATGGTTCTATATCACTTCCTTTATTAGTATATTATGAAACAAAGATTTATTAGCTTGCATGTTTATTGCACTGATCTGATCATTTTTGTCATAAACAGTGTCATTAAACGCTGGAGTTAAGTGCAGTTTCTTTGCTGCTGGTTATCAGCGTTTACTCACACTAATAATAATAAAAGACTAAAATAGTGATGTCCTTTAACACCTTTTGCTTGAATTAAGAAAAAAAAATTAAATACTTATTGATTTAATTCAACATGAATTTATAATGAATTTGCTCCATAGATCACATGGACATTGGAAATTAAAAGTAGATTAAGAATGCTGTAAAACACATGAAAAGTCCAGGTGAAAAACGATGTTTAATGACTGTTCTGGTGACTGTTGTGATGTGAATCAGCTACTTACCATATGCCACTGCAGATATTTGCTGAGCAAGTAATAAATCTTTCCATATGCCTTCATTTTGCACACGATGTGAATGGCTCTGCATAAAGGGCTGTTTTGGGAGAAAACACTTGGCCATGCTGTCACCATGACCATTATCAGTTTTGGGGCTTCAGAAAAGTCTGCAAAGGAAACAAAATGATACCACAGATTTAAAATACACTGTATAGAAATAAATACAAAACCAAAAACAGAACACAATTGGCTTCTCTGTATCACTGTTCAGATTATTTTTAGTAAATATATAATGAAATGTCAATATAATCTCACTTTCTTTAAGAAATCTGTAGGCGAGGGCATGTGCTTTATGAGAGTCTCCTCTCTTTTGACACAATCCCACATAAACCCTACAGAGAGACTGCAGGAGTTCATGTCCCATAGACTCTTTCTCCACCTTGATCTTCTCCAAAACCGCTTTCAGAAATGTCTCCATTAATAACTAAATGAGACGGAAGAAAAAAATCAACCAACATCCAACTAAATCAAACATGTATTCAAGTCATGCATTTAAAACAAATATTAGGGAGTTAAGACTTGACTGTAGATTAGGTTTAGGAAAACTACTAGACTTTGCATAAACCAAAACCTGGAGTAAACATTTTACATGACAAATCACATCTACTGTTCAATTTTAGAACATCAGGACCAGTGAATTATGGATTGACTATTAAAAATAAGAAAACTTAAATCCACAGCTAAAGAATTGCATGCACACTAAATAAAACAGAAGATAATCACTGACCTCGTTTACACAAAACCTGGAAATGACAAATTTTTCTTCATATGTTAGAACAGGAAGTTCACAGTTTCCTTTAAGTAGTGCATCAATTGAGTTTGGTGATAAAACATCATAACAGGAAATCTCTAGTGTTTCCAATGCACTAGTGATGAGGGATTGTGTTGTGTGTTTGTGAGGTGCAGCATCAAATCGAGGCGTTTTAGCAGCACTGGGTGGTGGCATGTCTGATGCAGCTCTCTTTGCTCTCAGGTTTGTCTGAATTTGATTTCCTGAGATGGAAGATTTGACATCTGACACACAAGCACACACACACACACACACACACACACACACACACACACACACACACACACACACACACACATTAATCATACTATTTTATACAATACAATGATCTTTGCTGATAAAAATGTTATAATTAATTTCTTACAGCAATTCTAACAAAGAAATTCACATTCATAAATGATATTTTCTCCATATTGTTTATTTTGCCTACGTCCAAGATATTTTTACTTGCCACTGTATTTTATAACACTGTCCAGGAAACTGTCAGGTCTCTGTGTACCAAACTCAAACTCCTGACTGTTACACATTAGGGTTCATTAGGATGTTTACATTGGTGACTCTTTCTTCATTTAACAAACATAAATCTGGCCTTGTTGTTTCAATACTTTTTGAGAAGAATGTACATAGCTTTAGCACAGGCTAAAATTAAATTGTACATCCCCAGAAAAAAATGAGTTACAACATGTCCCATTTAAATACCATTTTCAGCTTTCTGCTCATTCTCAGTCTGAGTGGAGGAACTCTTTTTCTCTGTAATGACAATAACCAATTTAGTCCAATGCAATGCAAATGCCTTAAATCAATGCAAATACCTTAAACATCAAAATATACAAAAAACTCAGAGAGATTTCAGTTTTACCCTTGTTCAAATCGTTCTCCAGTTTGGAGAGTTTTTTCTGTAAAAGATCAAAAAACAAACATCAACCGACAAATCCAACACAAGTCTATGTTTCATTTAGTTACAGTTGTCACTAAAAGATCAATTATGAATGCATTGAAATCAAAAGAAAGTACCTCCATTAAACAGATGCTTTTCTCAAGGCTTCTGACTTTAAAATTCAGGTCTTGGATTTCCAGATTCTGACTGGTGTTAGCGTCTGTAAAATAAACACAACAAAGTCAGTATACAAGAAAGTGCTTAATGTGTGATTACAATCAGCAGTAATGAGCACAACATATCTTCTTCTTGGCAAAAGTACACACATACTTCACTTAAATAGAAGTGCAGATACCGTATTTTCCGGACTATAAGTTGCTACTTTTTCCCACGCTTTGGACCCTGTGGCTTAAACAACAAAGCGGCTAATTAATGGATTTTTCCTGGGTTTTTCCCGGTTTCACAAACTTCAAGCCAAAAAACTGAGCCCCATAACATTAGACCAATGAAATCAGGTGAACCAATGAAACTCTTTATATTAAATCAGATGCGCTCCCACTGAATCGGGCCGCACCACATCATAAATATGGATGAGGTTCCTCTGACCTTTGACCTGCCTCTTTTACTTAGACTGTCTACAGGAAAGGAGATTCATTTGTCACGCTGAAAACAACCGGGCATGAAAAAACGCACTTCACCTGTGTTCTGAGCTGCACAGCATCTGGAGAAAAGCTTCACCGATGGTAATTTTTTAACGGATGACGATGCCAAAAGATAAACTCCCGAGAGAAATAGTTGTGAAAGGAAGGAGAAAGACAGTGAACTTTGACTTTCTTGGTAGGCTACTGTTTAGATACAAGCTGTGTAACAGGCACCGTCTTTCGTTAAAGCCTGTGTAAAGTTCATTAGATTCAGTGTAGACAGGCTTATAGACAGGTGCAGCTTATTTATGTTCAAAATAAAAATCTTTGTCAATTACCATGTGGCTTATATTTGGGTGCACTTAATAGTCCGGAAATTACGGTACTTATGCATTTACTTGAGTTGTTATAGAAAAGTTGACTATCCTTTTTCCTCAAGTAAAATTAAAGAAGTTTGGGCTCTGACATGTGCTTAAGTAAAGGGTAGCCGTTATTACTACCTGTTTTAGTGTCACGCTGGAAACTGGACCTTGCATCATATTAATATTAGGGCTGTCAATCGATTAAAATAATTAATCATGATTAAGCGAATGATTGTCATGAGTTAACTTACAATTAATCACAACTTAATTGCACATATTTATCTTTTCTAAACATACCTTAAATTAATACTTTTTAAGTTTTTAATATTTTAATCAACATGGGCATGGACAAATATTTATGCTTTATGCAAATGTAGTTTATTATTAGTGAAACCAAACTCAACATAGAGGACATAAAGACAAAATATTCTTGTAAATGTTTAAAAGCAATTATGGTGTTTTTAATTCGGAAATCATCAGGACACAAAACAGAACCTTTGCCGTGTTTTCACATGGACGGTTTTAATTTTCAGTTGTGCTGCAATATGCAACATAAACAAATGTTTAGTGATTAAAAATTATTTTCTGGTGGAGTTCACTTATTTATTTTTTTATATCTGAGTGAAGAAATACATGAATGAAGGGAATAAATATGTGTTGCTTGAAGGGTTTTAATTTTGCCCTTTTTTTATTATTTATATTTTTAATAAAAATAGTCACAGAAATTTATTATTTCTTTAAATTAAATTCAATTAATTTGTGTTGACGCGTTATTAATGTGTTAATTTTGACAGCCCTAATTTTTATATTTGTATTTTTATATTTAATATAAAAACGACACACACAGACACACACAGACACACACATACCCACACACACACACACACACACACACACACACACACACTCCTTCTCAGTCTGCCTGGAGAAACACTTTCCTCTGTAATTGAAATATACAAAAACTCATGATGGATTCAGTATTACCTTTGTTCATCTCGTTCTCTTGTTTGAAGAGTTCTTCCTGTTGAGGTTCATAAACAAAGATCAACTGACAAATCCAACACAAGTGCATTTAGTTTCATTTAGTCACAATTCCCACTAAGAGTTTAATGATGTCTGCATGTGAAATAAATAGAAAGTACCTTAATTAAGCGCATGCGTTTCTTGGGGCTACTGACTTTGCTCTCCAGGCCTCGAATTTCCAGATTTTGTCTGGTGTCTGTTTCTGTAAAACAAATACCAAAATAAAATGTAAATGTGCTCAGATCCCACTAATTACATTGTTTATTCAATAGAACTGTATAATGTAGTAATATGCTTGTACTGTTTTACACACTGAAGGCAGAACCATCAAAACTAAACACACCTTTAAGTTCCAGAAGCTGGTTTTCAACACTGGCCCTTCAGAGGAAAAGAAAAGGAAACATTTAGATAGAACTTTAACTCCAATACATATATATATTGTATGTATTATGGAATATTATTCCGTACAATATTTAAAAGGAATTGCAAATTGTATTTGCAATTGTGTTTTCTATATATGCACGCAAAAATTGTGACATAATCCAAAACAATTGCATTACAAATCTTGCATTACTGTTTGCTTTGTCTCAAGTGAACGCAGTGTCTCTCATATTTTAAATGGAAAAGAAAAGTCTATTTGCAACTGTATTTCACGTTGTATGAGTTATGACCATGTCACATGTAATATTAATTACCACGTTTGTGATTTCGCTTTCTCTGGGTCATGTATGTTGCCTGGCAAAACTCTAATGAAAATACAATTCCTTTGCATTTCAATTTCCACAGTTGTGCACTGAAAGTTGTCAATCAAATTTTAGGGGCGGGACTATATTATTAGGCATGTAAGTAAGTGATGTCACTCACAGTCGATGGCCAAGAGAAGAAATGCCAGTAAAAAACTTGATGGTTCAGGTTCTCTACTTACATATGAACTATTCAAAAACAAACATGAATTTCCTATTTTGTTTAGAGAATACAAATCAGTGATCAATGCTATCCCAAGTGGCTTGTTACAACTTTATAAATCTCATCTTGGTGCGTGTGATATAGTAACTACGTACAACAAACCAACCACAGGTGCCGTTTACCTGTAACAAGTAAATACATACTCCAAACAATTCATAACCTAAACAAGAACGTTCAAAAAAGTTACTTTTTTTTGGGTTTAAATAATTGCATAATAATAACATAAACTGGATAAAAACGTGGCTCATTTCATACAAATATCCCATTCCAAACAAACAGTTCAGTTTAAAATATTACACTGTATTTATCCTGTTAATTCCATATTTGTGAAAAATATGAACATTGCGGTTCTTTGTACATTTTGCAGCCAACAGAAAAAATGTATTCATCTTTTTTTTACTTGTGATGTGGTACTTGAAAATTACATTTCTAATTTTATTCATAGTTCTTTTAGATTCATGTTAAAATGACTAAGTTTTATATTCACAATTGTACATTTTCTAAATTACTTCCTAAAGTATTGCCTATCCTCTGTGAAATACAAAACCTTTTAAACAAGTGTGATCTAATAGAAAAACACAAATCTTCTGTTATTGTCTCGACACTCAGATCTAATCAATGATACATTGTGGTGTTTTTTCTAATTAGTTAGGGGTTTTTTCCCTTCTTTTATTGATTTATTTGTTTGTTGGTCTGTCTAGTGTTATTTAAATTATATTTTGTTGTTTGCTTATACTGTATATCTTTTACTTGTTTTTTTTGTTCTGTTAACTGTTGAAAGTTTATTGTATAATTCAGTTTGTGTAACTTGTAACTTTCTCTGGGCAGGAAAATAAAGATTATTTGTCTACACGGTTCCATTACGAAGGGGGCGTGGCTTTGGGGGCGTGGCGCACGCAGTTTAGCTCCTGTGTGATGTCGGGATTTTGCCGGTTTGGTCTTTATGCTCTTTTACTCACTGGACTGATGATTTTACTTACAGCCACTAAAGGTAATTTTTTTTACTTTATTAATGTTCGTGTTAATGTGATGTTAAGATTTAGGTAGTTACTTTAGGTATTTATTGAAGCTAAACTACTTTCATGCTAGATAGAGTAAGCATTTCATGCTAGATCTGTGTAAGCACGTGACTAGCGCGTGACTAACGCTGAATCCGCGAACATTAATTAAATCAATTAAACTGAAGATCAGATTCGTGAACGTGTATCATTGTAGGAATAGATCCAAAACGTGTTTTGAGGTAAATACCGCTGGTTTGTTGACACTTTAGAAGATGAAATTGATCGCGGTTAGTTGCGTGGTGGAGAAGTTTGACACTTAATAGAAGGTAGTCTGTGGGCTGCTGCTCCGCGTTCTGGGTTTTTAACAATACGGTGACGTCACAGAGACGCCAAAACTCACTGTGTCACTTGTGCTCTATGTGGAGGAGGATAGTCCACCCTGTAGAACAAATAGTACACAGTGATGGCAGCTTTTACTAAGAGTATAACACTATGTACAGGGTATAGAGTAGTATGTACAGTTACAGATCATTATGTACAACTCATCATGAATTCACAGTGAAATTCCCTCTGGGATGAATATAGTTTATAACATTTACTCAGTATATACAGTTACATGTGCAGTATATTGTAACACTGAGTATGTACACTTGCATTAGCTGTATACTGTAACACTGAGTATGCACAGTTAGAAGAGCAGTAGACTATAACACTCAGTATGTACAATTACATGAGCAGTAGATTGAAACACAGAGTATATAAAGTTAAACGTGCAGTAGATTAAACACTGAGTATGTAGAGTTAAATGAGCACTAGACTGTAACACTGAGTATGTACAGTTCCATGAGCAGTGAGTAGACTGTAACACTAAATATGTACAGTTGTATTAGCAGTGGACTGTAACACTGAGTATGTACAGTTCCTTGATCATCAGGTATACTGATTAGTATGTACAGCTAGATATGCATTAGATCATGGGTGTCAAACTCTGGCCAAATCTGGTGTAATTATATTTTGCCCGTGAGATCATATCAAATGTGTATTAGAGCTGCCCGCCGGTATATAGCGCATACACCGCTAATACTACAAATCCCAGAATGCTTTGTTAGTGCGTTAGCGTGTCAGCCGAGACCGCCGAAAAACTCAGCGCTGAATTCACCCGGTGATTTGCCGACTTTAAATCCCAGAAATGCAGATTTGATCTGCTCAGAAATCCGTTTGTGGTTGACGTGGAAAGCGCACCAACCAACCTCCAAATGAAGCTGATTGAACTCCAGTGTAGAGACACACTCAAGTCAAAGTACGACTCTGTGTGCTGCACAGTTTCCATGTTTCCTCTACGACACACTGCACAACTCCGTGCCCAAGCTGCTCAAACATTGTCTTTATGCAATTTTTCTACTCCAAGGCATGGACTATTAATAGTTGAAAGATTTTTTTTTTAGTTGAAGGAAATGATTATTATTTTTGGTTGTGTTGTTGCCCTGTAAAAGGTTTACATTAAAATGGAATTAGAAAGTCTAGAGAGAGAGAGAGAGAGAGAGAGAGAGAGAGCGAGAGAGAGATAATAAGAAACTAATACCACTGATGTGTGTTTTATTTCAAATTTAATTTCTTGTGTGTTTATAATATTAAACTTTGGTTGTTCCAGATTCAATGTTAATGCAAAACTAAAGTTTGTTTCCATATGAAAAGGTTCAACATTACACTGGAGAGAAGGGAAAACATGCACAATTGCAGTAAACTTTTCAATAAATACTGAGTTTGGCCCGTGATTTCGTCCCAGTTTTTAATTTTGGCCCACAGTGAATTTGAGTTTGACACTCCTGCATTAGATCATAACACTGAGTACGTACAGTTTGATTAGCAGTACACTGTAACATTAAGTATGTACATTTGCATGTGTTTTTTTTTTCTGGTGCTCGTGTTCTCGATGTTTCTGCACAGGTATCTGATCCTGATAATGAACAAGGTCTTCTGAGATGTTATCCTACATTCCTGGAACGAACGACTTCAGTTTGAGGCAAATGGAGATCCTGTAGAGGGACTTTTCCTTATTCTGGTTGAGACAGTATGTAGCACATCACCCACGATGAGGATCATAGTCATGGACCGCTTCCCACATAACAGCGAGGAATTGAGCTGTTCAGTAGACTTTTTGCTTTAAATGAATAGCTACAGTCATGGTGTCGAGAACACAAACTACCCTTTGTTGATAGCTGGATTTTTTTCTGTGAGTGTCCTTGGTTTTACCTCCCTGATTCTTTTTTGTTGATTCCCCAGCAGAATTGTAGTGGGATTCCAATCAGACAACATCTTCAGGACGCTGCACTCCGTCTGACTGGTAAGACATTATGCAATTCACAATGACGATAGCTGTTGTACAACAAACCAAACAGTTACAAGTACACATGTAGCTAATTTTATAGAAAGTTTATTTAAATATCAAGGAATAAATACACTACAAGATCCCCATCAGACTGGTCATGGGGGTGGTGTAGCAACCGTTTAAAGCACCCTTCTTCATGTTAGTCAAAGATTAGGATTCAGGATTAAATTATTTAAAGTGCTTATTCTTAATGCTGTACCTTTAGACATAGATTAAAAACCCCTACTATTTCTCGCTCTGGCCACTGTGGATACAGTAGACCCCCAGGGCTCCACATTGATTTTCTTCAAGATTTTGCTCATTTTCTTTCAGACCTCTTGGTCAATTTTAATAAAGTGCTGCTTGTAGAAGATTTATAATATTCATGTAGATGATATAAATGATGCCCTACGAATATCATTTGCAGACTTACTAAACTCAAACTAACCTAGTTAAATAACTAGACCGATTTATCTTTTTAATCACACGCTAGACTTAATAATATCCCACAGAGCAGACGTCACTGATATAGATATTTTACCTCAGAGTGATGATATTACAGACCATTACCTCATACTGTACACACTACCGAGCAGTAGAGCAGATTAGCCGCATCTCACCACCAGTGTTGTGCTAATTACTAAGAAATAGTTACAGTTACAGTTACTCGTTACTTCATTCAAAAAGTAACTCAATTACTTTGTTATTTACACCAAAAAGTAATGCGTTACTGTTAAAAGTAACTTTTTTGTTACTTTTTTAAAGAACGTTCTTTAATGTTCCCATTAATGCCCTTGTATGGGTTATGATCTATACAAACACAAAACTGACTTAAACACAAAGTAATTTTTAAACACTATTTTATTTAAGTCAGACCTGCACAAACTGAATATATCACAAGGATTTCTGAAATAAATAACAAAACAAGTGAATATATTCACAATCAAAAACTAAAGTGGCTTCTGCATCATAAAAGCTGTTGTGTTGAGCTCTTAAAAATGTTCCTTTCACAGCTGAAGTACGAAAACTATCAACAATGTACAACATAACACCGGGTTAGCTTCTAGCTTCTAGCTTCCTCGAGGCATGGAGTTTCTGGAGGAGCTTCGACAGATTGGAGTTGCTGTTTATCGCAGTAGATACGACCTTCGAACCAGAAAGACACAGCTTACATTTGACTAAAAAGTTTTTGTCTTTATGCTCAACTAAAGTGAAATAATGAACATATTTCCACTTTGAGAAACTCGTCTTGCTCTCGCCTCGACTCGCCGTTACTGCCGCACAGACCTGAATAAACGGAGACACGGCCACAGTGTGTTCTTCGTGTTTACAGTGGTTCATCCACCAATCCTACAATGCGTTGCTGCTGTAAACAGGTTAAACTGTAGGCTACACTTCAGCCTAAATTAATTAATTTAAAAAAGTAACAGACAAACGCACCATACGGTAACGGAGTTACTTTATTTAAAAAGTACTGCGGTACAGTATTAGTTACTGTCAAAAGTAACTGCATTACAGTAACACGTTATTGCCCAACACTGCTCATCACTACTCTGCATCATCAGTAATGAGCTCGGGAGAATCTCCGTGTTCCAGGTGGAGGATGAAGACCCTCTGCCGGGATAGAGCGACTGTAAGACCCCTGCAACGGTGACTTTTTAGACTTTATGGGTTTTATTTTCTTTTCAACACCGAGACCCACACTTTGAAAACCACTGAGCTAGGCTAACTAGCCGGCTAACCAATCTTAGCTTCAATAGGTTTCACCCTCAGGTTAAATATTCTACATTTAGTGAGCTATAAATTAATTATAAATATCTTAATAAAGAATAATAGAATGTAATTGTCTTTTTGTTCAATTTTTAGTCAAATATTCAAAGAAACTAGTTAACACAAAAACAGCGCTAGCAAACCCGGCTAGCATGAAGCTAATGATGATGTCTCCTACACCATTAGCCGAAAGGTCCATTTCTGTTCACTGCAACATTTCTGGAATTTTTTTTCAGTCTTTTAATTTTTTAGTCAAATTTATCAGCTTTTTACCTGCAAGTCCATAAATGTAATGTTAATGATCAGGATTAGACAATAAATAAGGAACAGATCGCTTTTCTCAGTTTTATAATGAGATGTTTTGCTTATTATAACTGTATAAAACGCTAATTCAGGGTATTTATGTATAAAAATATACTTTAAACGAATGCAAAAGTCACATATTGAGTTTAACAATTAACAATCTTTAATTTAGACATATTAAAGTTTATAGTAGCTGCTTGTTGACGAGTGCATGTGGGATTTCACCTTGAACACATTCACTCATGTTGGATTTCTTCTTTCTGTAAAAAACACTAAACCAAAAAAATTATTTGAGTATGAAAGATGAAGCAATTTGTGTAAATCAATATTTGTATTGTATTTTACAGATGCTAAGTTGACAAACACTTAAAAAATCTATATCAAATATTATACAACATTTTTTATGATATAAACATCCAGAATATATAATGAATAAAATTTTGTATAATAATGAAATGATATTTGCATAAATTAAATATATACAAACATTGGAAACAGGCATTTGAACGCAGTAAAGTCGCAGTAAATCACATTTGAGAACAGATTAATTACTGTTGTAGACAAATGCTATAAAAAGAGAATGAAACGGAGAAACTCAGCAAGTTAACAGACTTAATAAAAAAAAAAAGGAAAACATGCATTGGTGTACAAATGCTGTTATTTGCCGCTTTTAGATTTAGTGTTTGTTCGCACCGTTTTAATTGAATCATCACGATGTCCAGTGCGACTGTCCAGAAGTTACAAACAAACAGTGTAGTAGTAGAATATAGAAGACCCTTTAGACCAAACTTTAGACGTCTCTCCTGAAGGTTGTCGGTTACAAGACGGAGACAAAAAGTTATGGACGGCAAACTTTTTAACAGCTATAAAGTGTAATCTATTAATATAAAGTGTGGGTTTGGTCATATGAGGGGATTTCAGTCAGCTTCAGGGGGTAATTTTGCTGATGTCTGCATAAAGTCTAACAGCAGTGTGTAAGAGCAGTGTCTCTGTTGTGTTACAGATCCATCAACACTTTAATCTCGTAAGGAGCGCGAGACTGAGAAGAACCACCACACCCAGGTCTTTACCAACAAGCAAAAGACCTTACTGAGACGAGAACACCAGGAAAACCCTGTCCCTATTGCAGTTAAATGGGTTACTGGCTGAAAAGGTTTAAGAACCTCCTCTAGCTGGTTCCCTCAAGAGCCTCCTGCTAGCAGTGTGGATAATCTGATAAAACAAAATGAACTGAAGTGTTAACAGCTGTGTGTGTGTGTGTGTGTGTGTGTGTGTGTGTGTGTGTGTGTGTGTGTGTGTGTGTTACAGACTCAGAATATGACTCCCTCTTTCACACCAAGCCAGAAGGTAGAGCCAAATAAAGAAAATACCCCAGCAGTAGACACAGTCCCTGCTGTAGAAGAGCTTACAACTGTGGATTAGAAACCAGCTCCACCTCAAGTTTCAGCTGTAGAACAGAGTCCAGCTCCACCTCAAGTTTCAGCTGTAGAACAGAGTCCAGCTCCACCTCAAGTTTCAGCTGTAGAACAGAGTCCAGCTCCACCTCAAGTTCCAGCTGTAGAACAGAGTCCAGCTCCACCTCAAGTTCCAGCTGTAGAACAGAGTCCAGCTCCAGTTAAAGTTCCAGCTGTAGAACAGAGTCCAGCTCCAGTTCAAGTTCCAGCTGTAGAACAGAGTCCAGCTCCAGTTCAAGTTCTAGCTGTAGAACAGAGTCCAGCTCCAGTTCAAGTTCCAGCTGTAGAACAGAGTCCAGCTCCAGTTCAAGTTCTAGCTGTAGAACAGAGTCCAGCTCCACCTCAAGTTTCAGCTGTAGAACAGAGTCCAGTTTCAGTTCAAGTTCCAGCTGTAGAACAGAGTCCAGCTCCAGTTCAAGTTCCAGCTGTAGAACAGAGTCCAGCTCCATCTCAAGTTCCAGATGTGCAGGATGTATCCATGGCTGCAGCACCTCAGAAGCGCTTAACCATTTACATGTTGGAGTCTGCAGATTTTGAAATGCAGATCCAGATGGCACGTAAGTGTTACACTCACTCACTCAGACACACACACACACACACACACACACACGCAAAAACACGCAAAAACACACAGGGAGTTTTCAGTAATCAATCAATCAATCAATCAATCAATCAATCTATCTCTCTCTCTCTCTCTCTCTCTCTCTGCAGATGATCACCTGTTGCCTCTGGTAGAGAAAATCCACCCAGCTAAAGCGAATACAATTTCATGGATGCTGATTGGGAGTGAAAACAACTTTGAAATCATTAACATGATTTCAGATCCTGATCTTCTGCGAGCCAAAGTGAGCAAACACACCTACAGACACACACACACACTACTATTATATTTAGGAATGATTTGTAATAAGTGGTTGTAGTAACGAGTGTATTATTATGTTAACCTCTTAGGCTTTGTGGTTGCGTGAACGCAACTAATAGCCAATTGTTCTCAGGTGTTAATGTTTAGCAATAGATTAAATAAATAGAGAGAAGAGTAACCAGTGACTAAATATACATCATTCTAAAGCTCTAAGTCTCAAGCAGCGATTTCAGATCACTGTTTTTCAATGGAAAACGTATAACGAATGTATTTGCTGAATTTGTGTGAGCAGTACACCACAACGACATACATAAAAAAAAACGCACTACTTACATCATTATTGTAATAACGAGTCACAAACACATCCACTGCTGCTAATCCCAGTTTATTAGGAAAGATAAGGGTCCAGTGAACAACATGCCGTAAAGCATTTCTGCTCCAAACAAACAATAGTGTTGTAATTTAGATGTAAATTCCTTTGTTTACATCACAGAACTTCGGCTGGTGTTTGTGTTTATATATTTCCGAATAACTTTCACATAAAAAACGACATCTTGGTGACAAAAAACAAATATGGCTGGTAGAATATAGTGTTACAAAACAGTTTAGACCACAAAAAAGTAAAAAAAATTATAATAAAAAAGTAAAAGAGTATAAATCTTGGGTTAAGTCTCTACTCTCTCTGCAGGTGTCGCCATGTTTTTTTATGCTCCGCCTTTCATTTCAAACCTTTTATTTCCCAGCCAGTAGCAATATGGAAACAAAATGACTGATGGACAATGTAGCCAATAAGTGCAGGATTCTAACAATATATGGGAGGATTTTATTCTCCACGTGTGTGAGGCTTGGTTTTATTACTCTTTACAAACTCTTACTGGCAGAAGCAGCGTGTGTGTGTGTGTATTGTTGAGATTGGAATGGCCAGACATCAGTATGAATGGCCATGACTGTAGAACAATAGCTTGTCTGGCTACCTGGCCATCAATATGAATGCCAAATAAATATCAATAGCCCCAAATATTTAGAACAAAACCCTCTAATGGTCAGCCATTCATTAATATGCAGACTGTATGAATAGAGTATGCATGATCACCTGAGTTTAGCAGGTGTCTCTCAAACAGGGGAGGAAGAAAACTATCAGACAGTCTCAGATAAATGTTTGTAGGAATCTCATTTGTTGTGAAAATCTTCATACAATTTGAAATATAAACTCATGGGACATGTGGCTTTCAACTCAGTACTTTCCTGGATTGCTCCAGGACTGATTTCATGTATTTATATATGAAATAAAAATAATGTTCAATGCAGGAAATGTATATCTATGGCACTTCATCATCTATAACTTAAAATCTTTTTGAGCAATATCAACTTTGATGATGGACAGTAAATCTCAAAGTGTCTTCTTTCCAAAGATATATAAATTGTGTATGTAGCACATGTTTATCAGAAACTAAATTTAAATTTAGGTACGTGTTTTCAGCTGTGAGTCCTAAAATTTGGGTGGGGAGGGGCGAAACAGACATAGTCTTAGATAAATGTTTGTAGGAATCTCATTTTTTATGATATCTTCATTAAATTTAAAATATAAACTCATGAGACATGTGGCATTACTTTTCTGGATTGCTATAGGACAGACTTTATGTATTTATATATGAAGGGAAAAAACATGTATTTAAGGAATTTTTTTTCTACAGTACTTAATCATCTATAACATTATTTTTTTTAACAATATCAATAGTGAATAATGGACAGTAAAGCTCAAAGTGTCTTCTTTTTAGAGATATTTAAATTGTGTATGAAGCCCACTTTTATCACGAACTGTTAACATTTACACTTAGGTAGGGCATTTCAGCTGTGAGTCCCAAAATCTGTGTTGAAGGCTAACAGGTTAAATAATATTATATTAAAATGATGATTTGGTTTTGGTCATGTGGAAACAAAACCCCACCCACCAATTCCTCATTTACATCTATTCATAATCACACACATCACTCCTCTATTCACTTTTTATATGCATGTGACACACGTGATAGAAGTGATTATGTGTGTGTTTGTGTGCAGGTGGATGAAATGAACATAATCCTAAAAAAAAAAGGAGAAGCAGGAGTCAAGTCGGTGAGTATCCACACACACACACACGCACACACACACACACACACACACACACACACACACAGAAAATATATAATAACAGAATATAATATAATAACAGAAAATAGCTTTTTTTTTTTTCATTTTTTGCCTGTAAAGTTTAAATAACACTGGATTGTTTTCTTTTTTTCTATAATTTTTTTGTAGTGAAGTGAAGTTTGTCTCATTGCTGCTATGCTGAGCATCTGAACAATTATAACTCAAGTCAATAAACTTTAGGTTTTTAATCACATTTTCTACTTTCATTCATCTGATTGTTTCCCCAGTGTCCAACTGCTCCATGGCTTTGTGTATCAGTCACCTCACAACTATAGGAAAGATTTACCACTAGTCTCCTTTCTTTCTTAATTCAGTCTCTCAGTTAGTTTATAGTCACTCAGTGTGAAATCTGGGGCTGTTTAGATGAACACAACACTGATTTCCTGCAGGAATTGAGGAAAGACACACAAAGCTTTTGTTCAGCAGCTCTCAGTGTCTCTCTGTTTTTAGTTTCATCAACACGTCTGGTAATTGTGTAATCTGAGAGGAACTTTAGCTATTTCTTTAACTGCGTCAGGGCCGAGCATCTTGTTGACAGCGGCTTTGCAGGCAGGTAGCATTAATGTCTCTGCCACAGTGTGGGGCTTTTTTTAATTAGGCAACGAGTTCAGCTACTAGGTACACTTTGAGATCTCTCTCATTCACCTTTGTGTTTTTTTTTTTATTAAAGTTGGCATCATTAATTCTATTGTCATGAATAAACAAGGTCATTATTGCGCCACCTACTGTCACCCAATTACTGTACATGGTGGAGTATTTTCATTAATCTGACAGTCACTACATCAGAGAAACAGCCACTAAACAATGCAAATTATTTTCAGTTACTTAATAATAATTTTCTATGAGACCAGCTCTCTCATCCACACTCCTAAAAACATCAGTAGTTTGTAAACAGACACACTGATAACATCCTCACACATCTGTACTCTGGTCTGAAAAGAGAGAGAGAGAGAGAGAGAGAGAGAGAGAGAGAGAAACATATAAAACAAATAAATGATTAATAATCTTTACACAGAAATAAGCAACAATCAATTACTGACAGTGCCACTAGAGGGCAGTGTGAGACTGACAACTGTTTCTATAACTAATGCAGTTCCTCTTCTTCTACTTCTTCTTCCTCCTCTTCTTCTTCTTCTTCTTCTTCTGCTTCTTCTTCCTCTTATTATTATTATCAGTGTTATTACTTTCTTCTACTCCACGCATTAATCTTCAGTTAAAAAGTCCAGATTCACATTATAGAACTACTGCAACATTTCAGTGGTAACATACAGCATGTTTTTGTAAAGTAAGTGACTAAAAACCCCAAAGAATTTTCCTGCCACTTTATATAAGTTATTATAGAAAAAGCATCAATTCAATGCAGAGAAGCCCCCTTTTTAATTACACTGTTTTTGGTCCTGTGTATTTGGGTGTGTTTTCATTTAAGAGCATGTTGTATTTAATAATTTTGCATGTTTTTAAATGCTTTTCCTTTTCATGTTTTCTCCCTGAAGCGTTTACTAAGAGCTTACGAGCACCTGGGCTTTGTTTTGCAACTGATCCTGAAGCAGAACAAAATCACATTCAAGCTCGTTCCCCCAGCCGTCACCAAGTGCCTTAGATCAGCTTCCTCCATCATCACATAAAGCCTGAAAATGTGATCTCTTTATAAATATTTTTTATAGATTACTTTTATAACATTGTATATTTTTGTACATAAATAAAATGCACAGTAGATCTGCACAGCGTTACTCGTTGTCTCTAATAGTTTATACAGTGGCAGGTCTTCAGTCCCAATCCCCCTCTTAATAACATCATTATGATGCCAGAGCTATAGAATTATACAGATATGCATCACAGACTTTTCATACAGCGTGAATGAATGCCGTTAACTAAAGCAGGAAACCCAGTGAACACAATTCAACAAGTCTGCTTTTCACTGCAGCCACAGCTGCACCGCCACATTCATCATCTCTAGCAGTAGTGACGATATTAACCTCATAAAATATCCCAGAGTTTCCATGCGATTTTATGCATTTTTTCCTTCCTATGCTTTTCCGGCTCCTCTCTCCATTCACAAACCAGCATCCAACTATCACAAAACAGCGTCCAACCATCACAACCAGCATTCAACCATCACAACCAGCATTCAACCATCACACACTCCATTATCCACTGCATTTCCTGTCTGAAAGCCGTCTTGTTGTTCTTGATGATGAGACTCACCATAGTCATGTGACTGGTGAACTTGATGATTTGAGCTGTGCATTGCAGCACAGTTATGAATCACAGTGTGAACAGCTGGTGACTGAGGATACGCCCCTGAGGCCCCAGTGCTCACTGTAATGGGTTTTACTGGTCCTGATCCAAACTGTCTGATGACTCCATCATGGAGTCTAATGTTTAGATGAAAATTACTATAAAAGTAATCTATTAAATTATTCATAAAGAGAGTCTAAAGGCGCTTGTGACGCCTGGAAGAATGAGCTTTGTGATGTCTTGCCACCATGATTCCAAAATTTTTAGAGCGACGTTGGGGTTGCTGGCCACCAGATCATGAGTGGCATAAACCACTGCAAGCTGCAGCTCCCAAGGCAAATCTGCACACAAAATCCATCATAAAATTAGGACTTGCTGAAGCACTTTCCTGTTGATAGAGAACTAAAAATCTCAGAATAAAGATTTAATTATATCTTTCCTGAGTTTTTCTTTTCCAAACACAACACAGATTTTGGACTGCCACTGGGAGGTTCTCCTTAAGCCCTTGTTGTTTCAGATGGACAAAGATCATGAGTTTTACAGCTGGAACTTGAACTGGAGCTGGACTCTGTTCTACAGCTGGAACTTGAACTGGAGCTGGACTCTGTTCTACAGCTGGAACATAAGGTGGAGCTGGACTCTGTTCTACAGCTGGAACTTGAACTGGAGCTGGACTCTGTTCTACAGCTGGAACTTGAGGTGGAGCTGGACTCTGTTCTACAGCTGGAACTTGAACTGGAGCTGGACTCTGTTCTACAGCTGGAACTTGAACTGGAGCTGGACTCTGTTCTACAGCTGAAACTTGAGGTGGAGCTGGACTCTGTTCTACAGCTGGAACTTGAACTGGAGCTGGACTCTGTTCTACAGCTGGAACTTGAGGTGGAGCTGGACTCTGTTCTACAGCTGGAACATGAGGTGGAGCTGGACTCTGTTCTACAGCTGGAACTTGAGGTGGAGCTGGACTCTGTTCTACAGCTGGAACATGAGGTGGAGCTGGACTCTGTTCTACAGCTGGAACTTGAGGTGGAGCTGGACTCTGTTCTACAGCTGGAACATGAGGTGGAGCTGGACTCTGTTCTACAGCTGAAACTTGAGGTGAAGCTGGTTTCTAATCCACAGTTGTAAGCTCTTCTACAGCAGGGACTGTGTCTACTGCTGGGGTATTTTCTTTATTTGGCTCTACCTTCTGGCTTGGTGTGAAAGAGGGAGTCTGAGTCTGAGTCTGTAACACACAAGTCCATTAAATAATAGAAATCTCTCAGGAATGAAGGAGGATGGATGGATGGATGGATGGATGGATGGATGGATGGATGGACGGATAAAATGTGTTAGATAAAAGAAAGTGTATGAAAAGAGAGAAATAAAACGAACATTTTGGTGACTACACTGCAGTAAATTTTATTATAAAATCATTAAAAAAATGACAGACAGATAAACATATAGACAGATAGATTGATTGATTTTGGGCCGATATGCCTCATACTGTTACATCTGCTTATCAGAATATTCTTTTTTTCTGCTTAATTAGTTGATGGTGCTGGAGTCAGATACACACACGGGTTTCAGTGAATTAAAGTAAGCACTTAATTAATTTGTGTAATAAAATACTGGTAAATATTATGTTTATCATCACACAGATAAATCATGACAGGTATGCAGACTTGAAGCATGGTGGTGGTAGTTATAGCCAACACAGTCTCACCCCACATCGTCACATATCGATGTTTGGTCATTGCCCCCAGGTGTCGACATCCGAGGCAGAAGGTACCCCATTTGAGTAGCTTTTCAACGTAGATGGCCGTCCTATACACTTCAATGCAAATCCCTCATCTTCGGATTTTGACGCGGCCGGGGGTCAACCAACGAATCTGCTGTATGTGGTGGAAATTTCGTAACATTATTATTCATAATAATAATAATAATAATAATAATAATAACTTGGCTAGATTTATGTATTATCTTGCGAAAAAAACACAACAGGTTTTAGGCTACAGACTTTTTAATGGGTCAGACCGACCCTTAACGTCGGATTTTGACGCACGCGGTGGCTGCAAATCGGTTTTATTTGATAAAAAATGATTTGCCCAGTATATTTGTAATAATGCTTCGATATAACCGTACCAACTAACGAAGTTTAATGATATCGAATTATATGTTCTACCGTTTAGTTTTCATTTCTGTTCGTACATCCTCCGCCCCAACATAGATCTAAATGTCCAATCAGAAACTGGACCTAACAGAAACTGCTGTAGAAAATAATAATAATAATTATTATTATTATTATAGTAACAACAACCATAATAAAAATAATTATAAAAATAATAATAATAATAATAATAATAATAATAACAATAATAATAATAATAATAATATAAAATGTTTCTGCCTCTTACCCTATTTCACGTTGGCCAATCAGCTACTTCAGCGGTGACACATCATTGTGCGCAACGATCCCAAACACCTTTGCGATTTTCTATTTTCATACGTAAGTATTGGACTTAATCTAGAATTAGATATATTCCACATGTCATCACATTATTTATTTACGTTTGTTTGGAAGCACCTTAGCCCACAAGGTCGCTTTTATGATGTTAGAATGATATCTTTTTCGCACATGCGCAAAATGAATCACGCAGGTGGATGTATTCGCCAGCAATCGGTCCCATCGGTCTCAACTCAACTGCAAGGAAGTAAATGTTGCTTGCAAATTTATCAGAAATTATAAAAAATTATTATGTGAAAATGTATTGTGTTTGTAGCTGCTGTTTTTTGCTGTTGCAGTTACAAGAGATAGAGAACACGATGAATAAAATGTGTGGTATGATAGACAGAAATGTTAGATTTGCCTATGTACATTTTTGGAATATGGTACGAAATCCATCTAAACCATACATTTTCAGAAAGCTTATCTCGCCTAGATGTGATTAAACGTGCGTCCCACCTTTCTCAAGTCTAAGTAAAGGAAGGTCAAGGTGATGTTGAATACACTGTAGCTATTTAATGGTGTTTAAAATTTAAATTAAGTTTATCATTGGTAATCCAGTAAGTAGTTTTTTTCATATTGTGCCTGACATAACCTACCCAATTACCCCAGGTTGGGAACCACCCGTATATTCAATAACTGAAACTGTAGACATAGACATGTGTATTTTTGACGGTAATAAAGAACTTATTGCAGAAGAGTCCAAGCCTAATAGTTGGGCAACGGAGAGCCCACCCAGATAGAAGACGTACGTCTATAATATGTCTGCTAAAGATCTGGAGGTCTGCTAAAGATCTGGAGGTCTGCTAAAGATCTGCTCTTTAATTCGTCTGTTAAACATCTTAGAAAGAGCTGCTGTACATCCATTCTAAATCATGAACATCTTACAGAATCTTCTAGAGGTCTATAAGACATCTGACAGCAGACGTCTCAGAGATGTAGGGCAGATGAGCAAACAGCATCTGTCAGATGTCTTGCAGATGAAAATGCAGACATCCAATAGATGTCTGCCAGATGTACATGTGCTATCAGGGCATTCACAGTTGGGTTGGTCTAAATGAATTTAATTTTGACGTTGAATGTGCCTTCAGGCTATTTATGTATGTGTGTGTTGTGGTTTTACTTGTATAACAAACTATTTGCCTTAAATGTGCTATGTTTTAAAATATCATAATAATCTTTTGTGTGTGTGTGTGTTTGTTGTACATTTCAGAATGACAAAGCGAAAATTCAGGCCTTGCCCTGCTTGCCAGGTCAAGAACCAGGCTATCAGAAAGTGCTGCAGCGCCTGCTATACAAACCTCCGCAAGACTAAAAAGATGGAGGGCCTCAAAGACCGCCTGGATAATGCGTGGGGGCAGGGGGTCTGGAAAAACCGGAATGCGTCACGAGTGGTTTCTTCTGCTCAAGTTGCAGTAAGTCAAAATACTCATGCTTCATGAATTGAATGGTAATCAATATGAAACTCAAAGCACATTACATTAACATCAATACTGTCCTACTGTCAAACAATCAACATTTTATTTTCTAACTGTGTAGAACAATCCGGCGTGAATCAACCCATATTTCTGTTGCTTAAGATTCACTGAGTGCTTTTGGTAGGAAGAGGAATGAAGAAAATCATCATAGACTGAATTTGCGAAGTGGGAGCTGACCATTGCTGAAATAAAAGGGGCACAGAAAACCCTCATTACTTAACATAAGCTGGCATTTTGCTATACCGTTATTGTTGCATCAAATTTTCTTGTTCTTCTACCTTACAACAGCACTTGCTGATTTCGAGGAATATTGATATGGGTAGATTTACGTTGGAGTTGTCGTTTTGGTTGGTCAAAGATTGTGTTATCTTGTGACTGAACGTACAGTTTCAAAAAACTTTCCTTTCACTGACAGGCTTATGCATGCCTCCCACAGCCATAATACCATAAACCGGATGACATTTGGATCGATGTGTCCAAAATTACTTATTACTTACTCTCAATTTGCTTATAAAATATATATAAATAAGCTTTCTAATAGTGGTTTCCTTATAAATAAATTGATTACAAAAAATAGGATTTTGCACCAATGACAGCTTAGTTATTTTTCTTTTATTCACCAATTAGTTATTAAATTCCTAGTGTTTAAGTCATAGTTATTTAAAGGACTGCATGTATATGATGTACAGATTTTTTACTCCCCTGAACACTCAAAACACTTTTTGTTGTATGCCTTGCATTCATCCACACACTCATACACCATTGACTAGCATGCAAGGTGATAAGCTGCACACTGGGTTTAAGGACACTTTAATGAGTGCAGACGGAGCTGGACTTGAACCTGCAACCCTCTGGTTGCCGAACAGCACCAGAGAGAGAAGTGTTTATGGTCCTTGCACAGCAATGGAATTTGACTGTCAATTCTTATTAGGGCAACCTCCAAATCGTTGCCAAAAGTGATGTTGATGTGAATTGTGTATTCTTGATATTAATGCAAATGCACATTTTTGTACTTTTGTTAATTTCAGGTGCAGAAACTTGCTGCCTTGGGCTATATGCCCATTTTAATTATGGGCAGAAAAAAAAAGAATTCGTTGATCGCCGATATAAATTCTGGAATACCACTCAATAAGGACACACGACCTTTTGTTGACGCCACAAAGAAGGCTTATGAGTATTTACTTAAAAAGCAAGGTTATAGTTATGCAGAACTCGTTACTTTTTAAATTATATTTAATAAAAAAAATAAAAATATTTGGGGATGTATACCGATTCAAATGAATGTCAACTTGTGACCTCATTTACAGGACCCCAGATGTCTCCATTACATCCCCAGCCTGACCAGCATATCCAAACCCCAACCCAGCCTGACCAGCAGATTCAACACCATTTTGACCAGCAGATCCAGCACCATTCTGACCAGCAGATTCAACACCATTTTGACCAGCAGATCCAGCACCATTCTGACCAGCAGATTCAGACCCATCCTGACCAGCAGATCCAAACCCCAACCCAGCCTGAGCAGCAGATTCAGCACCATTCTGACCAGCAGATTCAGACCCATCCTGACCAGCAGATCCAAACCCCAACCCAGCCTGACCAGCAGATTCAGCACCATTCTGACCAGCAGATCCAGACCCAGACTGAAGCTCAACAGATTGATGATGATGTCATACTCAACCTCTATTTTTTGCCCTCTCCATCCCAAGTCCAGACTCACTCTGAAGCTCAACAGCTCCAGGTCCAGCCACAGCCCCAGCAAATTCAGCCGCAAACTGCCAAACCAAACCCTCAAAAAAAAAAAAAGGTAAAGTAAACTTTCTTGCAGCTAATCTCTTATGCTGTGCTTTAGCTCTATCTTGAATCTACTCTCTTCTGGTAAGGTAGGATTCTAACTTTGTATATCTATTTAACTTAGTTGATTCTAGAGTGTTGGTCTGTGCTTAATAGTTTGGTCAAGTGATTAATCAAGGGTAGTTTCAGTCTCACTTGAGATGTGAATTGTGGGCAGGGCTTACTCACTTATATTGAAGGTGCCCCCACAAGTAGGCAGCCCGCTTAAAGCCAGTAACTCTTAGTGTTATTTAGAAAGTCTTATTTGTACTTATTCTTACTTTTTTAAAACACATTGATCTCAAACTGGGAGATCAGTCATGTGCCTCAAACCCATCTCTGTAGTCATCTCTTACAGACACAGACGTTCCCATCCACAGAACAGATGTCACATTGCCAGTAACCTCATCTACCCTCCCCTGTTGTCTCAATCTCAAACAGTGGTGGTAGGTGGGCTCTGGAATTGTCAGTCTGCTGTAAGGAAAGCTGACTTTATCACAGGCTTGGCTTCCCACTACACCTTTGACTTTCTGGCACTTACTGAGACCTGGATATCCCCACAGAACACTGCTACACCAGCTGCTCTGTCTTCTGCCTATGCTTTCTCTCACTCAACAAGAGAAACTGGTAGAGGTGGTGGTACAGGTCTATTTTTATCACGGAGATGGTGTTTCACACCTCTCCCTTTGTCTCCTCTAACCATGTCTTCTTTTAAATTTCATGCAGTTTTAGTTACCTCTGCAATCAACTTTTTCATCATTGTCATCTACCGCCCTCCTGGTACCCTTGGAGACTTCCTAGAAGAGATGGACACGCTCCTCAGTACTTTTCCCTCTGACAGCACCCCTCTGACAGTTCTTGGTGACTTCAACCTCCCATCCGACAAACTTCAGTCATCTTGCCTTTTCTGAATACCTTCTCATTGACATTTAACAGCTGCCCTCCAGCACACAAGGGAGGAAATGTCCTGGACCTGGTTTTCACCCGCCCGACTCCAGCTACAGACATGACTGCCACTCCACTTCCAATCTCTGATCATCACCTGGTTTCCTTTTTAATCACTCTTCCTATTCAACCTAAAATAATTTACATGTCTCTCTTATCCGTCCTAACCTTCATTCTATCTCTCCCTCCTCTGTAGCTTCCTGTACTCTTTCATCTCTTCCTGACCCTGACTCCTTTTCCTCTCTACCCTTAGACGTTGCTACGGACTCCTTCCTCTCATCTCTTTCCTCAACCATGGACCTCCTTTGCCCCTTGACTACAAGACCCAAGAAGACTTCTTGTCCCACACCGTGGCTGTCAGAAGTTTTGCGCAGCAATCGACGAGAACTCAGATCTGCAGAGAGGAAGTGGAAAAAATCACAAATTGATGTAGACCTCTCATCTTACCGTGCACTCCTGACCAAATTTTCTTTGGAGGTGACTTCTGCCCAAAACATCCTTCTACAAGGAAAAGCTTGAGGCCTCTGCACAAGATTCTCGTAAGCTTCACAACATCTTCTCTTCTCTACTCAACCCCCCTGCTGCACCTGCTCCATCCTCCCTGACTGCTAATGACTTTGCCTCCTTCTATGATGAGAAGATTAAGAAAATCTGCCAAACCTTTACTTCCTCTACAACAATGACTACACAACACAGCCAACAATCCACTACGTCTCTGTCAAGCTTTTCAAACCTAACAGAAGATGAGATACTGCAAGTCATCCGATCTTGCAATCCCACCACCTGTCCTCTGGATCCAATCCCTTCCATTACGCTTCAGACCATCACACAAGATCTCCTGCCCTTCATCTCCACAATCATCAATGGGTCATTAACATCTGGCTATGTACCAACTACCTTCAAGCAAGCAAGGGTCATTCCCATCTTGAAGAAACCTGCTCTGGATCCATCAGACATCAACAACTACAGACCGGTATCACTTCTCTCCTTTCTTTCTAAATCTCTGGAACGCACTGTTTTTAACCAACTGTCTGTCTATTTCTCACAGAACAACCTCCATGATCCGAACCAGTCTGGGTTCAATGCGGCACATTCCACAAAGACGGCCCTTTTGGCTGTTTCTGAGAAACTGCATGCTGCTCGGTCAGCCAAGCTGTCATCTGTACTTATCTTCCTGGACCTTTCAGCAGCATTTGACACAGTCAACCACAAGACACTTTTGTCAACCCTCAAGAGCATTGGTATCTGTGAAACAGCATGGGAATGGTTTGCTTCCTACCTGGAAGGTCGCTCATACCAGGTAACATGGAGGGGATCCACATCTGCCCCATGCAGACTCACCACTGGTGTCCCACAAGGCTCTGTACTTGGTCCCCTCCTTTTCTCCCTCTATACCCACTCCATTGGTGAAGTCATATCCTCACATGGGTTTTCTTATCACTGCTATGCAGATGACACTCAACTCATCTTTTCTTTCCCTCCATCAGATACCACAGCTTCCGCTCGGATCTCAGCATGCTTGTCAGACATATCTTCATAGATGAGTGCTCACCAACTAAAACTCAACCCTAGCAAAACAGAACTGCTGGTCATCCCAGGTGATTCATCTCCAGGTCAAGATCTCCAAATAACACTCCATGACTCTCTGCTCTCCCCTTTAGCCACTGCTCGTAACTTTGGGGTAACTATGGACAATGAACTATCTTTCTTCCCACATGTCACTAATGTTGCTCATTCTTGTCAATTTCTTCTCTATAACATCCGAAGGATTCAACCATTTCTGTCCATACAGGCTGCCCAGGTGCTTGTTTAGTCTCTTGTCATTTCAAGACTTGACTACTGCAACTCTCTGCTGGCAGGTCTTCCCCTGAACGCTATTCGTCCACTGCAAATGATCCAAAACGCAGCTGCACGACTTGTGTTCAATCAGCCCAAGTTCTCCCACACCACCCCACTGCTGCGCTCCCTTCACTGGCTTCCAGCAGCTGCACGTATCAGATTCAAAACACTGATGCTTTCCTACAAGGCCAAAAATAGACCAGCACCATCTTACCTCAGTGACCTCATCACATCTCGCACTGCACCACGCTGTCTGAGATCCTCCAGCACTGCTCGACTGGTACCACCAATGAGAGGTAAGTACACTTCAAGGCTCTTCTCTGTTCTGGCACCAAGGTGGTGGAATGAACTTCCCCTAGATGTCCGTACAGCAGAGTCCCTGATTATCTTCAAGCGACGACTGAAGACCTACCTCTTCCTGAAATACCTAAATTAGCACTTTCCAAGTTTGTAGAATTCAAGGTATATTTATATTAAGTTTGTAATCTTGCATACCAATGAAGATTTATTCATTACTAGAGATTTAAAGCACTTTTGTACGTCGCTCTGAATAAGGGCGTCTGCTAAATGCCTAAAAAATGTAAATGTAAAGGTAAATGTTATGCAGAATTGATTATGGTTTAAATAACCACTGTGTAGTTTTTTATGTAAAAGTAGTGGACTATCTAAAAGGCACACAAAATCTTCCAAACAGCCAGCTGTGCTATGCTGTAAATATTTTGGCTGCAAACTGGATGTTCATTCTATAAACATTTATGATGATTCCAGATTCTGAGAAACCCTGCCTAGTGCATAAGTTGCGGTTTCATATAAATACACAAAGCCTCAGATCAAGTGCAATACTTTTATTTATTGATTACCGTTTGTTAACAATACCTTTTTTGCCTTTGTCATTTCAGGGTGCCGAAAATGCAGCAGGCAAAAAGTGTGGCAATACGACACTATTGTTGACAAAAGAATGACAGGGGTCAGATTTAGAACCATATTTTTTATTAATGTCTCTCTAATATTAATTATGTCCTCCTCATTGTACAATATTACTTTTTAGCTTACCTACTGATGTTTAGCCCACATCACCCGACCAGTGTATACAGCCAAGCATGAATGTCATTACTGTCTGTATGGTTTTGTGAAGTAAATACACAATTATACCTAAAAGTGTTTGTGTGTGTTTCTGTAGGATAAGGCTGAAGTAAAGGTGCGCTGGTTGCCTTGTTCTCAGTGGTAAGTATTGACATACAGTACATATCCATTCACACTAGACTATGTTTCTCATCAGCCCTTTGGCATTTTTGGTATAGTGTTGTTCTAGGATGATAGAGTAGTATGTACACATTGGCTGCAAACTGGCTTTAGGCAGTCTTAGTTGAGAGCTTACTTTGGTAAAGCCTGTCCCCTAAACAGTAACACAATGTAAAAACAGCATGATGCCTACTTGGTAGGGCTGTGCAACTAATCGAGGTTGCAACGAAATCGCAATTTGCTATGTTGCACTTTGCTAATCACAAAGGCTGCAATGTAGACACAATGTGAAAAATATAAAGAAGACACTATATAAAAGGAAATTTAAATGGTTTAAATGCAAACCATTATAATTTTTGTGATGTTTTTTATTGTTTTTTCAAAAAACATACTGTAATCGCAAATCAATGTTTTTACTGAAATCGCACAGCCCTACTACTTGGGTAGCAATGTGCTTTTTGATATTTAAAAGGAAATTAACAATAAATAGAAAGACAGATTTTGTGAAAATGTACAGTATAAGCTGTGAATGCTATAGACATTGTGTACACAAATACAGTGCCCTCCACAATTATTGGCACCCCTGTTTAAAATGTGGTCGTGGACTTCTAAAAATTCTCCTTTTTTTTAAAACAACATAGAACCCAAATGCAAAAAAAGAGAAAAATCCAACCTTTCATTTAAGTACATAACTTTGGTGGTAAAAAAAATCATACATTTAGAAAAAAAAAAAAACTTGAAATCATGTGTCCCACAATTATTGGCACCCCTAACAATTCCTCTGAAAAATTTAATTGTTTTTTTTTATATATTTTCTGTAGTTGCTAAGGTTGGTCAGGGTATCTAGGGACTTTTAATTAGTAATTCATGATTTCCTGTTTCCCTGGGGTATAAATATGTGACACAGAGGCCTAATTCTCTTACCCATTTGTCAACATGGCAAAGACAAGAGAACACACCATTCAAGTAAGGCAGATGTGTGTCGACCTTCATAAGTCAGGCAATGGCTACAAGAAAATAGCCACTCGCCTTAACTTGCCGGTATCTACAGTCAGAGGAATCATTAAGAAGTTTAAAACAACTGGAACAGTGACAAACAAGGCTGGAAGAGGTCCCAAGTTTATCTTGCCACAACGCACAGTGAGAAGGATGGTAAGAGAAGTAAAACAATTTCCCAAGCTCACCGTCACAGAATTGCATCAAAGAGTGGCATCTTGGGGTCACAGAGTCTCCAAAACAACCATCAGACGCTCTCTACATGCCAACAAGCTGTTTGGGAGGCATGCAAGGAAAAAGCCTTTTCTCACTAACACTCACAAACGTAAACGTCTGAAGTTTGCTAAGCGGTACTGGGACTTCAACTGGGATCGTGTGCTTTGGTCAGATGAGACTAAGATTGAGCTTTTTGGCAACAAACACTCTTAGTGGGTCTGGCGTAAAACAAAAGATGAGTATGCCGAAAAGCACCTCATGCCCACCGTGAAGTATGGTGAAGGATCTGTGATGCTGTGGGCCTGTGTCTCTTCCAAAGGCCCTGGGAACCTTGTTAGGGTGCATGGCATTATGAACGCTTTGAAGTACCAGGATATTTTATATAAAAACCTGATGGCCTCTGCCAGAAAGCTGAAGATGGGTCGTCATTGGGTCTTTCAGCAGGAGAATGATCCAAAACATGTGGCAAAATCTACACAAAAGTGGTTCAGCAGTCACAAACTCAAGGTCCTCCCATGGCCATCTCAGTCCCCAGACCTCAACCCAATCGAAAACCTGTGGGGCGAGCTAAAGAGAAGAGTGCATAAGAGAGGACCCAGGACACTGGATGATCTAGAAAGATTGTGCAAAGAAGAATGGTCAAAAATCCCTCTCTCTGTGTTCTCCAATCTTGTGAAATGTTATAGGAGGAGATTAAGTGCTGTCTTGTTGGCAAAAGGAGGTTGTACAAAGTATTAACATCAGGGGTGCCAATAATTGTGGCACACATGATTTCAAGTTTTTTTTTCTTTTTCTAAATGTGTGATTTTTTTACCACCAAAGTAATGTACTTAAATAAAAGGTTGGATTTTTCTCTTTTTTTGCATTTGGGTTCTATGTTGTTTTAAAAAAAAAAGGAGAATTTTTTGAAGTCCACGACCACATCTTAAACAGGGGTGCCAATAATTGTGGAGGGCACTGTAGACTTATTCTCCTGATCTAATGTAAGATGTGCTATACTTAATTACAGTGGCAAAGCCTGGGAGGACACATGGGAGCCAGCCAGCCAGTTCACTTCCTGAGCTTAGCACAGGGCTCCTACAGCAGTGACCTGCAGTTCAAAAGAATATTTCACACACACGCACGTGCACACACACACACACACACACACACACACACACACACACACACACACACACACACACACACACACACTGCTGATGTTATATGTGTGTTCATACTATGTCTGATTGCTGTACATTTCTTTCTTATTTGTTGTTTGCATTTACTGTCTTTCAAATGGCATTAAATATGTCTCCATCTCTTTGTTGGACTTGTGCAGTAAAGTTAAGTTATTTTATTTCTGATTATAGTTTATTACTGTTTATTACTTCTTGAAAAAAATGGCTATTCTCTCTGTTGTATAACTCTGTGTTTAGTTAACATATCAATGAATAGTGTCCATATGGGTGTCAGAGGGGATGGAATATGGATGTTTGGACAAGTCCCCATGCATAATTACAGCTTGGAGCAAATATGGCCAAAACATATAGTAGACTAATTCCTTATCACAGAGACCGACCCAATGGCTTGATGTTAACATTGTCAATTTGTCTGTCTGTCTTTCATTTTTTCTCTTTGTCTGTCTCTTTTTCCAGCTGAAGCTCCACTGTTGTACTGTACTGTAAGGAAATGAGTCTGCCTGTGCAGGAAATTGCTGCACTCTAGTCTGGACCAACATGCAGCAGTGAGCAGGGAACACCAGCTTTGCAGCATAAAGGCAAGCAATGTTTCCAGGTCTGGCAACACGGCAGCAATCAACGCACCCTAGCTTGGCAGTGCAGCGGGGAGGGACACACCCTAGACTGGCAATAGTGAGAGCAATGTACTCCGGCCTGTCATGGTGTGTGTGTGTGTGTGTGTGTGTGTGTGTGTGTGTGTGCTCATGTGCACTTGTATCTGTTTTGTTTTGTAGTTACAAACAGAGGAAAAGACAATGAAGAGGAGGCTCGTTGTCATAGCAGTCCAAATGCAGTCCTAGTGTACCAAGCATAGACCCAACCAACTTCTCCAGAACTGTCTGCCAGTGAACACTGGTCTGGCTAACATCCTCAGAGGGCCATTGGTCCTGGGTCTGTATAGCGACATCATGAATGTTGGAGGTCTCAGGAAGCCAACATTTAGAGAGGATGCGTGTTGCGCTGAAAAAACTATACTGCTGTAGCTTGCACTGAAGGTTCCATATCTGAAAGCTGTGCTACATTAAGCATTTATCATTATTGTTATAAACAGATTGTAACCGGATTCAATGATAAAATAATTTAGTTTTTATACTTAACTTATATTTATTTACCACACCTGGACCTTATTTATGTTCATTCTCATCTTTCTTATCTCAGGAAAGTCAAGGCTCTAGCTAAAATGCGCAACGGAGTTTAATTTATTAGGGAATTTCTATCTAGTAATGGAATGGATTTGACTGACATCGCTCTAACAAGTTAGAGAAAAAGTAAGTGGGTCCAAAATCCACTATCATCAGAGGTGGCAAAAGTACACACATCTATTACTTAAGTAGAAGTACAGATACTCATGTTTTGAAATACTGGGGTAAAAGTTAAAGTACTGATTTAACTTTTTTACTTAAGTGAAAGTAAAGAAGTCTTGGCTCTGACATGTACTTAAGTAAAAAGTAGTTATTACTTCTACCTGTTTTAGCTGTTAACTGGACCTCACCTTATATTAATATTAGATAGATAGATAGATAGATAGATAGATAGATAGATAGATAGATAGATAGATAGATAGATAGATAGATAGATAGATAGATAGATAGAAAGATAGAAAGAAAGAAAGAACATTGTCATTGCATAGTACAGGTACACAGCAACGAAATGCAGTTTGGCATCTACCAGAAGTGCAAAAAGTAGCAATCGTGCAAATAGTGCAGATAAATATGTATCATATGTACAGCATGTGATATATATGTAAGCGTATGTACAGTGATTAAATATAAAGGCTATAACAGTGCAGAGACGTGTGGACATCATTAAGAGCCTTTGCTATGTTTCCACACGGACAGTTAATGAGGTGATACCGAAAAAAACTGCACCTCTTCAAGTCAAGAAGCTTTTATATATATAATCATAGACATTTTACAGATTTAAATGATGTGTTGTTTTTATCTGTACGATTAATAAAGACAGTAATTTATTAAATAATTTTTCAGTGGAGTTTATTTATTTATTGTACATCTGAGTAAAGAAGGGACGTCCTGAATAAGTGTGTGTTTTGCTGGAGGTTTTAATTTCTTTTTTATTTAGTTTTTTATTTATGTATTTACATTTTTTTTTTTTTTTTATAAAAATGGTAAAAACAGAAATGCGTGCTGAATTGATAGCGCGTTAATAAAATTTAGTTCCGTTTAAAATAATTTGAATTTTGACAGCCAAATATATATAAATATATTAATATAAAACGAATTAAAAATGTTGTTACCTAATGAATGTATCCAGGCTGAACATCCACATATAGAACACAAGCAGAGAAAAGATGATGATGATCATGAATGTGTCTGTTTTCATCACTGACTCCCTCTGTCTCATCCACATTAACCCCAAACTTCTAACTGCCTTCTGCCTGCTGATTCTTATCTTCGTAAAGAGTGAGAGTCAGGACTTTATACACCAGCGGATTGAAAAAGACATGTAGTAAAAGGAAATCGGTTGTTCGGCTGAAATCAGCGCGCAGTGAAAAGAAAAATTTGATATTTTACCAAATCAATGAAACTAAAGTAACGAGCCGGTTTTGAAAGTAGTAAAAAGTACAGATATTTGTGTAAAAATGTAACGAGTAAAAGTAAAAAGTTGTCTGAAAAATAAATAGTGGAGTAAAGTACTGATACCAGAAAAATCTACTTAAGTACAGTAACAAAGTATTTGTACTCCGTTACTTCCCACCTCTGACTATCATTAATCTTAAAGTGGTCTTATAATGGTTCAGACGCACATGTACAAATCCAATGTGTGGAAACTGTACACTCTAAGAAAGGATGTGTTCATTTTTACTTATTATTTTGTGTTAATTAATTTAACACATTATGTGTTATTTTAACACTGTATATGTGTCATTGTGTGTTGATTTTTTGTTAAAATAAATAGAATGACAACACAAGACATGTTTAAACACCACAAAATAATGTGTTGTTCCAATAATAACACAGATTTGTCTAGTTAGGGACAACACATTAAATTTGTTGTGCTTAACTATACACAAAATGTGTTGTTTTAACACAACTGTTTTAAGAGTGTACCATATTAAATTGCATAGCATCTTATTTTTTTATTGCATCGGACTGCACTGCATCCTACAGGGGTGAATCGTATTGCATCGGTAGCTGTTCATATGTATCTTTAATGTATCGCATCGTAGGCTATGCAGTGAGATGCGTATCGCATCAGACTCAGTTATGAAGATGCACATCTCTACTTTGGCTCAGCCTCCTGGCAACACACAAGCAGCTAGAGGTCTCAAATTTGACAGACAACTTTGTTAACATCCCCTGTATCAAAATCTGTGCCACATGCTGTCATTTTATCAATTATCTGGCTGAGCATTCTACACGCATGGGTCTTCAACCCTGCTCCTGGGGACCCACTGTCCTGCAAAGTTCCTTTCCAACCTGCTTCAGCACACCTGGCTTATGACTTTTCAAGTGACCCTGAAGACCTTGATTAGCTGGTTCAGGTGTGTTTGATTAGGGTTGGAGAAAACTCTGCAGGAAAGTGGGTCCCCATGAGCAGGGTTGAAGACCTATTTTCTACAGCAGTGGTTTTCAATCCTGGTCCTGGAGACCCACTGCTCTGCACATTTTGTATGTCTCCCTTATCTGACACACTCAGTTCAGTTCATGGAGCTCTCTCCTAACGAGCTGATGATCTGAATCAGGTGTGTTGAATAAAGGAGACACACAAAATGTGCAGAGTAGGTCCCCAGGACCAGGATTGAAAACTACTGTTCTACAGCATCTTTGCTTCTTTCAGTGGTACATTCCAAGGACGTCTTTGGTCTCAGACTTGACACAGCATGTAGGGTCAGTGAAAGTGAAGTGTATTCTGCAAATCACACTTTTATGCATTAAGTCAACTCAAAATATTGTTTTAATGTTTTTTGAATGATATTTAATTGTCAAAAGTCAGCCGTAAAATGACAATGTCAACAGAAAAATCAATGAAGTGAAACTGGATATTTTTACAATCATCAGTGTATCAAGATAACTCAAAATATGAATATTTTAGTGGGTTTTGATTAATTACAGAGTTCATAGCCATTGAGTGCCAAAACTGTTCATTTCCAAGGATCTCTGCTGCCTCAGACTTGCCACAGATGGTGAAATGAAACTGGATTATTTCAGGATAATAGATATGTGTATAAAGTAAACTCAAAATATGAATGTTTTATTATGTTATGAATGAGTTAAGGTATGTGCATACCCAAAACAGTATTTCTCAGAAGATCATGCTGCCACAGAAGGTCAAATGTGTTTCATTGGAATGTTTTATTCACAGCACACAGCAATCAAGATAATCAAATAATACACATTTACACAAACTTCAATGTAATATTGATGATGAGACACAAAGGAAACTATACAGAGCAGCACTACACAAGGCATTATATTTCAGATATTTATAATAATAACACAAAACATGAGAACACACCAATTTATAAAATAAGTTTAATTAAATTTAAAGTCTAAACAATTTTTTTATGTTGAATCAACAGGGTCATAAAATTATTTTGGCTTTGGATGGATAAACAAAATAAAATACAAAAAAACAGAGACTGCATGGTAGTGGTCTTTCTTCCCATCTGGTCACAGACAACATGGACATGGTCAAGAAATATATATTAAAAACATAAAAATAAAAGTATTAAAAACAATTAAAACTCTTTTTATTCCCAATCTTATTTTATGACATACTGTAGCACTGCACTTAGCATTTTACAGCATGTTGTGCTCTGATTTTGTATGTGATAAAAGAATTGAATTTCAACATAAAGAGTCCAGGTGCTACAATGATCTTCTTGCCAATCTATACATTTCTTTAAGAAAGACTTGGAGAACATGACAAGTCACTTGAAAGTTGGTCATTATACATCCTCTGTTTCATCTTCTGAAAGTTCAGAGTCACTATTGTATATATCTGAATCACTTTCCAAGTTTACTTCTGTTCCAGTCAAAACTTGCAAATAACAGTTCTTTGTGTGCTTTCGTATTCTGTTGATGGCTTGTGTGTTCTTCTTGGTTAAGCTCTGTAGACCTTGGATTCCCTCTTTACTCAGGCCCCACATCTCACCTTATATACAGGGATAAAAACAACTTTATTACAGACTTTTAGAAACATACTGGTAAGTATAATGCATGTCAAGTGTAACTTGTAACTTGATGTGCTACTGCAAAGCTGGGATGACATCTCTTAGGGTGTCTGCACGGGTGCAAAGAGATGTCCAATGTTTTTCCATCTCATTAATGAGAATCTTCTTCTCCTCCTCAAGCCTCCTTACTGCCATTACCATGTCAAATGCCTTCCTTTTTGTCCTTAGACCTACAGAGTCTGTAATACATCAAATCAGCTTATTTTAAGATTTCTTGATATTCCAGATAATGTAAGAAAACCTTTAAAAACATTTAAAAAATGTTTTCTTACATTATCTGGTCGGACATCAATGAAAGATTGTGTGCTACTATGAGACTTATTTCACATCGTCAATGGACTTATGTACATACCATTGTGTGGAAGCTGCCATGGCCAAATGATGTCATCGGAAAGAACGGTGTCCAAGTCCAGGTTTTCTGCATTGGGAACCATGGCGTTATATTAAACCACCACAGAATTTAAAAGCTTCTTTTCCTCCCTGATCTTTCTGCATATCCGGGAACGACCCTTGCAGCCATCATTGTCTTTATAAAGACGTTGTGATCTCCTTTTAATACTGGTGACCCGCTCCTCAATTCGTCTGGCCACAGCAGCAACATCAGAATCAGTTGAGGATGTTGTCCCTGATAGGAAGAGAAGTAGGAAATTTGCTTCTTAATTTCAGGCGTATTGGCCAGTGAGCCTAAACATTATTTTCTGCAACTTAGTGGCTACCCTACTGTATAAGGCTTTGTACCCTACAAGTTCAAGGCTATGTGTATTTGCAACAAACAAAAGCTTGATGAGAAATTCAAAAGGTGGAAGCAGTATATCAAGCTAAACATTATACCTTCTGCCCACTCATTGACATCAGTGATCCAGCCTTCCAGTTGATCATCTGTGACTGCCATTTCAGTTTTCATGATCTCCAGGCTCTGCAACTGTCTTTGCAGGGCTATTGTGGCCTTCAAACACAAACAACAAATGACAATGAAGCCACATACAGCACTCATTCAATATACTGTACAGGGACAATAATATATGGCAATTCCATGGAAAGTGGAAAATTTCGTCGCATTTACAATGTCAATAAAATGCCACGGTATCTGTTTGATAATGACTACACCAGGTTTCATGCTAAATATTCTAACAAATACTATGCTTGCTCACATCCATAACCTGGAATTGTCCGTATATGGAATGCAATGATTTGTGTGTGTGCCTGTATGTGTATATATTCCATATACGGACAATTCCAGGTTATGTATATTTTATATATATATATATATATATATATATATATATATATATATATATATATATATATATATATGATGCCACTATATTTTACAATACACAATAAATGCACAAGTGATTACTGGTGTCTTTACCTTTTGATATCGGCGGGCCAAGTTTTACAGATGCCCGCCGATAAGCCAAGTTGTTCGTCTTTTGCTGATTCCAGCGCATGGCCATGACTGTGAGCATGTCTGTGCATACGGCAAACAAATAAGCTTATTATTCTTCTTCATAGTAGAGGTAGGTGAAAAACTGTGCAGACTTGCTGGACACAAATGGTATAGAGCACTGTAGCAGGACAGCAGGTGAGTATGGTAAGGTACACGAATGGTATAGAGCACTGTAGCAGGACAGTAAGTTGCATGTACCTCATCCACGTCATCGGGATCAAAATGTACTGCAGCTTGAACACTTCTAACAGCAGTATGAGAAAAGCAAAGTATTGCATTCGCTTGCAGCTGTATCTTGTATCATTTTATAAAACTAGTGCAGTGTGGTTACCTTACCTGCTTTTGCCATGTGCTTTGTGGTAACAGCAATTCTTGAAAGGAAGGCATTACACTGCTCCACCTCCTCCCCAAGAGTCAAACCAGCCCCCTCCTGATACGCCCCACTCCATTTTACCTTCAAAAATAAATGAATCTAAGCTGCAACAATCTTATGTTTGGATAAAGAAAATCACATGGACAGTCAAGTCAAAAAATCACATGGATTTTCTTACCTCGCATTTGAGGTTGTGGGCTTTAGCATGAAACACTGAAAGAAACGGCTTCATTGAGAGCAGATCCTGAAGCTCAGGGCATCTCTCACTCACTCTTTTGAGGTAAGGCCAATACTTGCACGCAACATCCATAGCAAAGAATTTCACTGGCTTACAAGCCATTTTTTTTTGGAGGTACAGAGGGTAAGCAAAACCTCCCCCCTGAACATATTAAAGGAACAATGAAGAACACCATGCCGACAAACGGCAAGTTCTAGGCCCTCCTCATCTACTTTGCTGGAAGACTTCTGTGATGTTTCTTGTGCCGCTGACCACTGTCCCCCACAGACACCTGTAAGAAAAAATGATGAGGACAACGAAGATCGTAATGAAGAAGTTTATAACAGAGTAGCAGTGACAAAATACACGAAGCACTTTGGGTTCATCGGAGTCAGAAAGAACCCAGAGCAAACTCTGCCCAGATATTTTATATTGTTCTTCCCTTTGAAGTATAGACCAGAGTATCCTTTAAATGTAAATTAGACATAGGACATGCATGAGGAAACAACTGGCTGGGTGATCGAGGCGGAGGTCTCTGTTGTTGACACCTTTGCTGGTGCCGGCCCCCCAGCAGGACAGGATAGGGTATTGTTTAAATGATAATCATGGTCTCAGACACCTTTTGGTTAGAAATGGTCCTTGAAGGCTTGCTGTCTCTTCCAGACAGATTCAATCAAGACTATAATTAGGATTGATACAACTGAAATTCTATGTCAAACTACATAAATACTTTTGTGAGATTTAAGCCGTTTTGCGGATGAGCTTAATTTGATATAGTGTGGGGTGGAATCTGGGTTGAGGCATTCTGTAATTCTTACACACCTCTTCCAGAGATCTGAAACATGGAAGAAGGTTAACAGTCCAAACAAAATCCTATGTAGTAGTTGGTAATTTGCATGTAAATATAGTGATTTTTCCAATTTACATGGTTGGTCGAGGAATGGACATAGTCCACGAATCTTGCTACATCATCGTCCTTGGCTATGAAGACACCATTAAAGATGGCCTGTTCCTCTGATCTAAATAAAGAGACACATATTGCCTTTTAATATTTATATGATTTTCATTATGATTTTTAGCAAAGTCACTTTCAAAATGATGAACTAAACAGTATATTTTTAAGTACCTTGCTGCACTCTTGAATCTATAGTGCTTACGGTTCCCATCAACAGAGACTGAAAGCATGTTTGGGGTGCATGCTGGGCAGTAAAGTGGTTTTCCTGAATGACTTTGTCCACTTCATATCGGACAGCCTCCCACTCCAAAAAGCTTTTTCTGAAGCTGTCTATTATGATCTTTCCAGTCTGTTTTAAAAGAGTACAGTAAAACAGAAACAGATCAAACACGTTTTTACCTTTTAACAATAAAATAAGATGCACTAAAATAGAAAAACACTGGGATGTGTGTACTACTCTTTTGTGACCTCTCATAATTAACATAAAAGGATCAGCGCCAAAGGCCCTGTGATTATTGTGCTGACACGTAATGCTTAGTGCAGGGGTGGCCAACCCGCGGCTCTTTGGCTGGTTTCATGCGGCTCTTACGTTCATATCGAAGTTTGTGTGTGTTTGATTTTTCCTGTGCGTGTTCGCTTCGCTTGAGTTCAATACGGTATTTTTAAGACTTAAATGAGCTTGCCCCTACTGGGAAACTTTGCGGTATATCAGACCTGGCAAACTACGGCGTGAGGCCAATTATAAATTACAGGGATGCACCGAAATTTTCGGCGAAATACCTAAATCACCGAAACAACACGGCAGAAACACAATTGTAATGACGCAATAAAAAAGCGCCGCCAGCACACGGTTATCTGGATAAGAGCCAACATGTCTGCGGTGTGCGGATGTCAGGGATCCACCAGCCACACCTTCACCTATCACTTCAAGCAACTCTCCCACTTACTAATCAGCTACACCTGGCCCTCATCAGCCCCCATGCTACATAACCCCCGTTCCTCCACCAGCTCATTGTCCGTTCTACAGCTTAGGCAATAGAACACTGTCGGACTACCCAAGCTACACAGTTTTGTTTATCTTTGGTTACGGGACTCTATGTGGTTTTGTTTTACATCAGTCTGGTCACAGCTCTCTTTTCATAAAACAGTGCAAACTACATGACAGCACAAGTTGCTAGATGTTTATACACCTGTGACAAAGGGTCTGAATTTACACATGTGAATTTTCACATCTTTTCCCTAAACAGTGTAAATGTTTATGTGTACTTTTGATCTCATACTATAATTGTGAGTTACTTAAAGATTGTCACCACAAATTCTTACACGGCAAAAGCGGACAGTTCGTTGATCTAGCATTCTAAGAAATGCTTGGCTGGACATCCCAGGTGCTGCCATCTTCAACTCCTCAAAGGAAAATAGGATGTCTGTAGCATACACTGTGGAAAATTGAGAAGTAGCATGCCAGTAGTCATTATGGACCAGCTCATCCACGCCAGCATGTGGCTTGGCATACCTCACCTTTCAACTCTGGCAAGTTGAGATCATATCGGCCTGGGAAAAGAAAAGAAATATATTACTAGCTTGGTTTACATTAAACTTACTGCATCTGATATTCACATGAATAAAAACTCAGCTTAAGAATATGAATATCTGTTTTTGTTTCCATCAACTGTGTAAAAAAATTAGACTAAGTCTTCAATATTAGGGACTAAACAAATGAACTAAGGCAGGGACTGACAAGATTAATAATCACAGAACTAGACAGGTAAGGGGCTGAGACAGGAACATGAACACATTGCAGGTATAAATAAAGGAGCACATGGAGCACAAAACCAGAAAGTAGACAAAGGGAACACAGGAAGTAACACAAAGAGCAGACATAATAGATAGTGGAACAGAACAAGACAGTATATTACATCATGTCAGATGGGTGTGTTTTAGAAATTGCTGATCTACTGGATTATAACATATAAGCATGGCATATGGATATTGGGATCAGGGATATGGATAGTGTGTAGACATAGGGTGTGATCAGGCTTTAGCGGAAGTGATACCCATCCCCAAAGTACCCCCCACACTGGGTAAGAACCTTCTCCACATAACAGGATGTCGGAGGCAATGGCTGAAAGAAACCGTCTGTAATTGAGTCCCTGTTGTGAAAGACTTGAGCCTTGTGGATGCTGATGTCACAATGGGCACAGAGGAAGGGGTGTGGTCGACAGTCACAACAGTGGATCATAGCTGGACTGAGGTAACATTTCTGGCAGAATGGACTTGCCACATGCTGCTTAGCCACCATTTTTTCCACCAACTGGGGTCTCACTTCCTCCCACCACCCTGAGAAGACTTTTTCTTACTGACCAATCACTGGAGGCTTGCGGTGGTGTTTCTTGGTCATCTAAATCTTCACCCAGTGAGCGCTTTAGCTCTTGAAGGAAAGTCTCTGTTAAAACAATGGACAGTATTTAAAAAGAACAGGTTATTAGACAAAAGAGTATATCACTGAACAACATTCATTCTGAAGTTTGTAATAACTGTGTTATCTATCGTACTACATAAAAATATGGAATGTGTATTACATTCCTATTATTAATGAACATACTGTTTTACAGTGCAGGAACAATATAGAACATACCAGCGTTTATGTCAGAAAAGTCATTAGTCATTTCCACACTGGTTTCCGGAGCACTGGAAAGGGAACCATCAGTCTTTCCAGTTTGTCTGTGGCTAAGACCAGCTGTAGCAGAAAAAAACATCTTAAGAATTTGAAACATACATGACTGCCTTTAAAACATAATGACACAAAGTTTTAGCATTGCTTTTCCTTATAGTATGTATAGTAAGTATGTAGAATTATACGCATATTAACATATATTTTCTAATTCAGACCCATGACTTAGTGACATGTTTATATATCATTCCAAAAGGTAAAAATAGATCTAGAGATAAAATCTAGATCTTAATTAACATGAATGAAAAGAAGGTCTTACCTGCTTGCTTTCTGGAGAATCCTGGCCTCCCATAAACAATGTTCCCTTCACTGTCCCTCTTAATCCACTTCACAGTTGGAGGCTGGATGGATGATGCCTCTTGTTGCATGCTGATGACCTCATGCAGCCTTTGGCGTTTTTTATCAAATAAAACTGATTTGCAGCCACTGCGTGCGTCAAAATCCGACGTTAAGGGTCGGTGTGACCCATTAAAAAGTCTGTAGCCTAAAACCTGTTGTGTTTTTTTCGCAAGATAATACATAAATTTAGCCAAGTTATTATTATTATTACTATTATGAATAATAATGTAACGAAATTTCCACCACATACAGCAGATTCGTTGGTTGACCCCCGGCCGCGTCAAAATCCGAAGATGTGGGATTTGCATTGAAGTGTATAGGACGGCCATCTACGTTGAAAAGCGACGCAGAGGGGTACCTTCTGCCTCAGATGTCGACGCCAGGGGGCAATGACCAAACGTCGATATGTGATGATGTGGGGTGAGACTCTGTTGGCACATCTGCCAGGTCCGGCTTTTCCTTACGGCTCTTAGCAGCCTGAAAGCACTTTCCTTAGAGGGGTATCCTTATATATATGAAATAAGATGGAGATTAGACAATAAAGTTCAGAAATAGCAAAGAGGGTTAACATTCTTTGTAGTTTGTAGTTTATGTGGTACACATGGATTTACTTAAGACCACACAACAGTTAACTTTTTTCTTTTCTTCTTTTTTGTGTATTTGTATCAGCAAATTCTGATCTCTAATATAAAAACTTCCCAAATGTAACCTGTTATTAAAAGTACAAATCATATTTAGGGTCATTTAAGTCTTACAAAAATATAACTCACAACTATTAACAAGGTAATTAATGACTTTGACACGTACGTAAAAAGCGTCACTTTGGAGTTATTAGATGAAACCTGAAAAAAGTCCAATTACAGCAACGACAACAAGCTGCTGATAATATGACCTACAATATATAATAACCTAAACTAATACATTCAATACTACACTAATTTAATCTAAATAATTAAAACTCACCTACAGAAAAATCAAAATTACCAATCTGGAATACTCTAAATATAGCTGCAAAACTAAGTAATAAAATGCAACGAAAAAGAAAATCATGACATAATTCTTTTAACATAAAAAAAAGTTAGCTGGCCATTTTATATCATTAATACAAAAAAATAAAAATACCTGACGAGGTCTGCTGGAATCACCAAGGAGCTGTAATCTAATACAGAATCAAATATACTGAAGTCACAACACACATTTAATATTTTTTCCTGTTAAACAAAACAGTATTAAGTTTTATGTTCACACTTTAACGGGGATCAGTTATACTAATTGGCCAAAACTAAAGCGCTGACATTTTACTCTTAAAAAGATTAAAATTGTGAAATTACCTCAAATATCTGGGTCACAAGGTATAGAATCAGTGATCTGAAAAAGTAAAATAAATTAAATTACTTTAAAGATGAACTATCTTACAATGTGTGTGTGTGTGTGTGTGTGTGTGTGTGTGTGTGTGTGTGTGTGTGTGTGTGTGTGCAGGCTTTTTGTATAATTTAGACATAGTTTATATACATTTTTGAGCAGTAGATTTTAGAGCTGAAACTGTACACCTCTGCACATTCTACAGTTTTGTCGTAGCACAAAGAGGAAGACGCGCTTTGATCTATGGACTGTTTAGACACTGTTTTGACTGGACGGAATAAAAAAAAATGCTTTGGTGCGTGCACGCTTTGTTACACAGGGAAAATTGTGTAAACCCCCACAAAAACGGACAAATATTTGTATGAAGAATAAGTATAATGTTATTTGAATGCATTTTACTACAAAATGGTGATAACTTTAAATTAGAGGAGGCGTATGACTCGTTAGCTAGTTATCATATGAACGCTAATAGCTGTAGGGTTAGGGTCACCTAATCAATTTCAAAACTAAACCATAATTTAAATACCAACAAAAACAGAAATTGTATATGTCATTTTAATGTTTTCAAGAAATTATACGCCAAGCAAAGATCACATAAATGAATATAAAGATTCTAGAAGGATCTTATAAAGAGTTACTGTTTACTTACGACTCAAAATCTGAATTTAAAGTCAAATTCAATAAATAATATTCATATAGAACTTTATCAAATTAAATACAAGTTAACACTCCATCGACAAAAACACTTCTTTACTCATTAAAAAAGGTCCTGTCTGAAGGGCTCTGTGCTCCTCTGTAATGATAGGAGACGAGCCAGCCAATCAATGAACGCTCTGATGATCATGCCTCAAAATGGTCCAATAAGAGCGTCGCCTAAAAACGCATAGTGCAGCGCTTATTCACAAGTCAAACACTTCTCTATAGAGTATAACTTAAGGTTTACAAGACATTTCTCGATTATTGACAGTGGATTTACAAATGCCTATCCATTTTCAACGCTTATGTGACCACAAATAAAGTTCATAATACATTTCAACTAAACCGACTCAGAGAATGCAGTGATTTCACATTGATCAGAGAGGAGTGACAGGACAGAAAAAACAATGGTCCATGAACCAATCAGATTTCACCTGGTCTCGCCAGGAATTACTATAAATACACGCATTTTGGATTGTAAGAGACAGATTTCCACCATGAATGACATCAGTCCACCACAAGTCTGGATCATCGGAAGCTCAATAATCGTGAGACTGCAAGCGTATTTGTCAGCACACGGGCTAGACGAGAATCTGGGCCTGGATTGTGACATCACCTGGGATGGAAAAGGAGGGAGAAGATGGGAGGGCCTGTTGTCGCTTCTCCATCAGAAACGAGCCACCACTTGCTACGACCCAGATTTAATGATTATTCACCTCAGCAGGAACTGCATCGGACTTCTGGGCACTAACAGGCTTGATCTGATGTTGCGGATGAAATCAGACATCAGAGAGGCCCCTGTGTTATTTCTCAAAAACAAAAATCAGTTTTTCGGACATGCTTCCTCATGACGTCTCCTAGAGATACCAGACCACTACTAGCGAATATGGTGTTAAAATAACATGGCTTGGCTAAACGGCGCGATATCTGGATACATGGGAGAATTAGGCATGGGGTGCATTTGCCACTGTGAAATTGGTCTCCATCACTTACATCACATTTACATTGAGTGCCCCTAATTATCGAGGGAAACATGGTGTTTGGATTTTTTTTTCACAGAGCTCTTGTGTTCGAGCTTAAAAATTAAGTGTGTTCTTCCACAATATTTTATTTTATGAGTTTCTTAGAAGCTCCTGGTTCCATAATCCTAAATTACTGTATAAGACTGTAGACAGGAGATTACTTATAATCTTACCTTCTGGTGCTCATGTTAGTTCTTAATCTCCAGTGTGCTGGATTGTTTAAAGACTATAATCAAACTCTCGATGTCACCCAAATAAGGATGGGTTCCACTTTTGAGTCCTCTCAAGGTTTCTTTCTCATTACATCTAAGGGAGTTTTTCCTTGCCACAGTCAACCATGGCTGCTCATCAGGGATAAATACACATCATTCACCTAACTGTTAAATACTGTAAAGCTGCTTTGATACAATGTCCGTTGTAAAAAACGCTATAATAATAAACCTGACTTGACTTGACAATAACCTCCAGGCCTCCAATGGCTCTTTTAAGAGCCATCAACTTTTTCCATACAGACGTTTCCAGATGAGGCTGCACAACAGCTTTCACACAGCATGTCCCTTGCTTCTGCAATTAGAATAATCTCTCAATTCAGAAGTTTTATTGCTTGAAAAAACACTTCCAAAATGCTTTACTATGCACGTTGGTGGTTGATAAAGAAGAGCTGCTTCTTCTCTTAGGATGTCCTGCACCCACTTCAGTAGGTGTGACTGATCGCTGGTCATGAAGGTGGAGATGAAACTTGTGGGGAAGTTTCTCGCCTTGCTGGCTTTTCCACGCTCATGTACAGCAGTTGGTAATTCTACTCACTGCATGTGTTGTGCAGCAGTAGTGGGTAACCGACTCCCTGCTCAACTTCACCTGGGTAGTTATGAGCGCCAGTGGAAATCTCTACTCTCTGCCCAATCAATGATTGGGTGACGGCTTTCTAAACTATGGAACACACTTGCAGTGACTGGCGTGTCTCTGTAGCCTTCATTACTGACTTTCTGATCAGAAGAACTTGGAACGGTCTCAGCCACCTCTCTCTCCAGCTCTTCCTTCTCATATCTCTCACCACCACACAGTCCCCTGTTTCAGATTATGCAGCTGTCTGCTGGCTGATACAAGAAGTGTTTCTCTCACCTGCTTCTGTAGTTAAGATAAAGCACAGGACATGTTTGCACAATAACACAAAATTTCATGATTACATTCAGAGGTAGTCATTCTTGCTTGTGGTTATTGACCCACTCTGGTTTTAGGTCGTCTGCCAGACAGGTGAGGTTTTCTTTACCCAGGTTTTCTACTTGTTTCAGTGCCTGATTAGTCAAGTCAAGCCAAGAAGCTTTTATTGTCATTTCAACCAAATATAGCTAACGCATTACACAGTAAAATGAAACAACGTTCCCCCTGAACCCTAGTGCTACAAACAACAACAATCACAGAAAACACAGGGCTAAGTGTCCTCGCCACATAAAGTGCATCGTGTAAAACCTGGTGCAAACAGTACAAAGACAACACAAAACAGTGTAGGACAAATACACAAGACACAAAATAGTGATTAACGAAATGTGTGCATTTCTTACTGCTATTTTCTTCTTTTCTGCTTTTTTTCAGTTCAACTTTTATCACACTTTATCCACCACAGTAGATGTTCATCCTTGAATTAAGCATGAAAGCAAATAAAAGCATAACAAAAAAAAGATAAAGCTTACAACACCTGTTATTTCCAGGCGGTCTCCCATCCAAGTACAAAGCAGGTCTGACCCTGCTTAGCTTCCAAGATCAGACGAGATCGAGCGAAAATGGCTGTTTCAAACTGCCAATTTATTTTTGCTTGTCAGTTTGTTTGTTTGCTTATATGCCTTTTCTGCTATTTTCTGCTTTGCGCAGTTTTTCGGTCGAAAAACTGTTCGCTAAGCGAAAAGGTCGATGTCTGAGTCGGTCGATAAGCACGGTACCACTGTACGAGGTCACTCTGGAACAATAAGAGGACACCGAGTATCTTTTGGGCGGTTTGGTTATCAATGAAACCAAGTGTGAGGTCAAAAGACTGCTAAATAGAGACTATGTGGTCTCCTTCATGCATCTGCCTGTCTACATGACAATAATTGTCAATTGTAGGGATGGGGAGTTTTCCCAATATCCAAGATAAAAAGGAGAGTGTACTCGGGCAACAACATCGAGGACTGGACGAGGTTTGTGAAAACGCGGTTCCCAAAAGAAGTTGCCTCTCTCCCATACAGTACAAAAATAGAAACGGCAGAAGGCCCGGAGTACTTCCAGGTTATGCACAGCCATCAAGTGAAGACCCGCTGGTTGTGCATGAGCCTGGATCATGTGGTCATGTGGTGATCACTTACAGCAGGACAGGGAATCTAGACCCAAATAGGACTAACTGAAAGTTTGCAAAACATTTTGGACGGGGTGGAGAAGAAAGACCAAGGGAAAGAGACATGAGTGGACACAACAGGACGGAGACTCATGGATTCAAATTGAGCTGACGGACAGCCTGCAAAATGACCTGAACGCAATGGAATAGAAAGGGAAGAAGGGGAAGAAAAGGAGTACAAACAAGTGAAACCAATGAAAAGCTAATAGCCAATAGCTAATGTAGATGTTGCCAGGAAGAAAGTTCTGGCAAAAGAGGAGAAAAAGAGGAGATGGACTGAGATAATGATATATGTCAATGCTCTTATACACTGTAAAAAATCAAACTTTCGAAAAGTTTGAATAACTTATATCTATTAGTTAACTGGACAATAAATCTCAAAAAAGTTGACTTAATAAGTGGAAATAAGTTGGTTCAAAAATTGTCTGACCAACTTAATTTGAAATGTTGACTGGATATGCACATATAAGTTTACAAGCACACAAGTTGGCTTGGTGGTTGGAGCATGCGCGCTATAACGTGCAGACGTTGGAGTGAACATGGAATGATAGCGCCATTTTGATCATCAGTTAAGCTTCAGGACAGCTTCATCAACCCTTCAAACGTCAGTGTTTAAAGTAAGCATCTTTCCGCACTTGGCGGCGCGGACGGGGGGTGGGGTCCGCGATGCGCTTTGGGAAGAAAAGCGCAGCCGGTGAGAGAGTGCGGTGGGAAGGCACGTACCGGGATACGCATGCGCGATAACAACGACCGCCGTGAACCAACATATACCAACAATAACGGACAGTGAGAGGGTGGAAGTTTAAATAGGAGCTGGTGATGATGATAAACGAGCACCATATGTGCGCGATTGAAGCCGAGAGCTTCAGAGAAAGCGGCCGAGAAAGCACCTGACACGCTGAAGGGGGCTGAAGGGGGCGTGGCAAGTGGATTCCTGACAGATAAACATGTACTGTATGTATTTTTATAGCATGCCTTCATCAAACAAATCGCGGCAACGCTGTTGTGTAAAAAAACCCTTCAAAAACACGTGCATGCACATTCTCATTTATTAACGCACATCATGTACATAAAGAAATTTCAAGCACGTTAATATATTGCCGCCATTTTGATTTTCGTTTATCTCGAACATCGGTTACCTCGATGCTTTTTGGCGACCCACTAGGACATCGACATAACCGGGTTCCACTGTATTAGAAAATGACAGGAGATCATGACGAACTAATCAACCCAAACTTCATAGTTTATTAAAGTAAGTGTCTTTTTTTATTTTTTTACATTTATTATATTGTTGAAATGTTTGTAAAACATCGCGACATGCAAATATATATTCTTGTTAGAGTTTTTAATGCCAGTATAAAGCACAATTGTGTGTTTTAAATCAATGGATCCCTACAAATGTCTTGTATTTAATGGGTTTATTGTCTTTTGTTGTATCGCTGTCGTGTTCGGCATAAATAATAATATGAGACTCGGTGTAATGCGCTTAAAACTCTTCTTTTACAATGGGCATGATACAAATTGCAATCAATTTTTGCCCATCGCCCATGATGCAACAAGATATTTAAAATTTTAGATTACTATCAAGAGCTGCTGCTGTTACACGGAAAGGCCTGATCGTGGTGACGAAGCACAAAAGAACTCCAGAACAACATGACTGTCTGCTGAAGGAACTTCAAAATGATGACCAGCACCGTAGCTTGAATGGTGTGAAAAACAAGTGTATTCTGAACAAGCACTTATCATACATTCATCCAATTACAGGATTTCCTGCAGATGTCTTACATGACTTCTTTGAAGGAATCGTCCCTCTTGAGTTATCTCTCTGTCTGAAGGACTTGATTTCAAAAGGATTCATATCACTTGAGAAACTGAATAGTCGTATCAAGTCATTCCCCTACAAGTATGCAGATCGTACAAATAAACCACAGAAAATTCCCAAATCAAGCAAAAGGAGCAATCAGTGGCAATGGGCATGAGAATTGGACACTGTTGCGATTACTCCCTCTCCTCATTGGCAGCAGTATCCCAGAAAATTACCCTGCATGGGAGATTTTAATGGACCTCATGGACATTGTGGAATTGGTTGTATCTACAAAGTTCTCAGATGAGACATTGTGCTATTTGGAGAGTAAAATAACAGAACATCGTAAGTTACTTACAGAGACTTTTCCCAATTTCAACATATGACCAAAACATCATTTTGTCGATCATTATCCACACCTGATCCGCTGCTTTGGGCCGTTAGTGGAATTATGGACGATTAGATTCGAAGCAAAGCACAGTTTCTTTAAAAAAAGTTGTGCACGATACCCACAATTTCAAGAACGTGCTTCTCTCACTTGCAACAAAGCATCAGCAAATGTTTGCTTATTTTTTAGAGGGACTCTCTTTGTTCAAGCCACAGTTGTGTGTTCAGAGTTTTTAAGTTGTTGAGACAGATTTATTAGATCCAACACTGAGAGCAGCAGTCACCTCAAAGTATCCTCAGCAAAGAACAGTTTCTTTAAGCTCTGATATACACCTACAAGGTGTGCGATATGTTAAGGACATGATAATTTCTGCAGGGCAGTGCAGTGGTTTGCCAGAATTGTATAGGATTGTCAGTATTTTGGTTGTTGACAACAGTGTATCATTTATCTCTGACAAACATCCATCCTGGTATTTGTCACATTACAGGTCCTTCGAGCTTGTTGAAAACATACATCCAGAGATAGAGATCCTGGATCCTGAATCATTGAATGATCTCGGCCCACTACAAGCATATACAGTAGAAGGAAATATCATGGTATCTCTAAAAGTCTTACTTCTGCCCATACGCAATCCACGCATCCTGGACATGTGGTCTTGTGCAACGTCCACATGTAAAACACAGACACTTCTACCTCCGTATTAAACACGAAGATGTTTGTTCCGTCCGAATCCATACATGAAATGACAGACGTCGGCTGAAAAAAATTGGCTAATGGCTAATGACAACCATGTGTAACCTCTAAACTGTATGATTTATCAGAACCCTTTTGTGTTTTAATTGCAAAAATAGCATTGTCTCACTGTTTTCAGGAGATAACTGATAACTGTGTATTTCTCAAGTGAACATAGGCCGATAAAACGAAATGCTGAATGTAGAATAACACATTGCTATAAAGATTAAAAGGATTTAGTAAATGCCTTTTAAAGTATAGTAAATAAGTAGATGGTTTTTTGCTTTACATATTAAGCATAAATGTAAACTCATAAGGTTTTGCACTTATGATCACAAGTTAAGGTGAAATAAATAACACTACACAACATCTCAATCAGTTATTTTTATTCTGTACCCATTTTTCAGACCTCAAATATCATTTACAGAAAGCAAGCAGTTCTGGAAGGTCTCCCTTTGTTCCTCTGTGAAGATCCTTCTGCACTGTTTAGAAAATGTCTGGTGAGTATGTTTCATTAATTCATCTGCTGATATAAAGCCTTGACAATGTCTTTCTACATAACCTTAGGAGAAATAAAGGGTAGTAAATGTTTACATTGTGAAGAAATTGATTATGATTTCATTTCATTTTTTATTTTAGGATGATTTAATTTAGCATTAATAATTAGAATTCATTACACAGTTCTTTATGATCATTATAAAGATTACTGATAGCCTCACTTACAGTCATCATTTACTTATATTCTGTAAATAAAAATGTTTGCAATTAAATGTAAATTAGAATTATTAAATTATATGAAACCTTTTATTATGTATTTAGCTTTATATTATCTCTAACTCATGTTATAGTCCAACCAATTTAGAATACAAAGATATGAAGCATGTGTTAGGTGTTTTGTTCATTCAATGTAGGTCAATAGAATTCAAAACTTTTATAGCATACAAACATGTAACAGGACAGTTTTATGTACATTGCATTTTCATCCACATCTAATCCACATGCAGATCAAGTCAAATGTTTACCATGAAAATATTTTAGACTTCATAAACCAAATATTTTAGACTTCATAAACCACTAAAACTATTATATTTGTTTTTTTCATATAATTAGTTGTGTTTTTCAGGGAAAAAAGATAGAAAACTGAGATCAGCTGATAAGGATGTATTTGTTGTTTTATTAGGACACATCTCCAGCAGACCGACAGACCAGAGGGATGAAAATAGGAATTCTTGTTCTAACCGAGGACGATGTTGCCCCTAGCACACTGCCTACCATTACAAACTTTGCTGTTGTTTTGGAGGAGGAAGTTGTTCTGAAAGACATTTCAGACCTGCAATCTGCTGTTGCTTACCTGTTTGGCCTTATCTTCGCCTTGGATTTTCAGTACCCAAAAGAACTCAAATATACTTTTAATGTAATTGAGAAGGTGTTTATGGAAATGGGCACTCGATGCTCTGCAAGGGTACAGTCTTTGAAAACTAAGCTCTTCCTGTGAACGTTGTTGAACTGTGAATTGTTGAACTATGTTTGAAAATGTTTTAAGGCTTAACTATGCACACCTGAAGCTCACCATCACTCCACCCTGCTCCTACATAAGCTTCTCACTCTCACTCACTCCTTTGTTTGTTATTGAAAGTGTTGGATGCTGCGTACTGTATGAATGGGTGAATTGTTTCATGCAGGATTTTACGTTTTCCGTTCCGTTTGGACTCCACTATCCGGTACCGGCTGCGTTTCTCCTCCCCGCGCATCGCGGAACAGCTACGCTTCTCCCCAAGTGCACTTTGGACTCTCTTAAGGACGTGTGTGTGTGTGTGTGTGTGTGCGCTTGTGTTTATCTCTTTTCCTCACTCTTGTCAATAAAACCCGAGCAAGCTGTACTTTGGTTGAACTATTCACCGGGAATTGTGTTTGTATCGGTGTTTTAAATTTTTTATAGTTCGTTTTTTCTCACTTTTTTCGCTTTAAAATATCAAAATATCGTTTTGATTTCCTGCATCCTTCACTTTCCATTGGCTCTGTCTCGACTATTTTTGCTGTCGGAAGAGCGCTTTTTTCCCTGTCTGAGGGTTTGAAAAGCAGTGAGTGAAGGACATTCACCAGAACTACGAACACACACTACAGTAATCACTTTAAGGGTACGTAATTTCTCTATTATGGCAAACATCCAGTTCACTCAGTGTGTGAAGTGTGACATGTTTAGTCAGTCTTTCTCCGTTGTTAGCGATAATTTTATCTGTGAGAAGTGTAAGCTAGTTTGCTCTTTGACGGAGAAGATCTTAGCATTAGAGGAGCGCATCCAGAGTCTAGAGAGAAGTAGTGAGTGTGAGAGCAGTCCAAGTTCTGCAGGGGAAAGTCTGGATGTCCTAGGTGAAGGTACTATTCCCCCGACTCCGGCATTAGAGCCCTCACAGCGGGGCGAATGGGTGACGACTCGGCGGCATACTCGCAAAGCCAAAGCTAACACTAAGGCTCGCCCACGGAGCACCATTCCTCTCCGCTTGGCGTGTCCAACAGGTTTGCTCTCCTCAGTGAAGCACCCGCTGAGAAACCTGAAAGAGCTCTGGTTTTAGGAGACTCCATTCTGAGGCACGTGAAACTAGCTAGACCTTTAGGGGCACCAGCAGCACAGGTTATGTGTATACCGGGAGCCAGGGCGCGGACATAGCAGGTCAGCTTAGATTCTTAGGAAAGCACAGGTTCTCTAAGATAGTTTTCACACAGGAGCTAATGATATACGCCGACAGTCAGAGGTTACTAAGAGTAATATTATAGAGGTGTGTAAATTAGCGAAGGCAATGTCCGATGCTGTAGTATGCTCTGGCCCCATCCCAATGCGACGTGGCGATGTAGCCTACAGCAGGTTATGGTCGCTGAACTGCTGGATGTCCGAGTGGTGCTCCAAAAACAATGTGGGCTTCATTAATAATTGGAGCATTTTTGAGGGCAAGGCTGGCCTGTTAGGGCGAGACGGTATCCATCCCACCGGGAAGGTGCTGCTCTCATTTCTTGTAGTATAGGTCATAGTCTCAGAACAGCACTAGTTAACAAGTGACTGTCTAGAGCCAAGGCCAGGGAGCAGACAGACAGGCTAAACCGACCGTCTGCTAGCTGCACAGAGTCGTCACTCAGGATCCACCATATTGAGACTGTGTCTGTCCCCCGAGCAAAACCAAAATATAGGAATTATCAGAAAGTCTGTTTAAGTAACCTGATTAACATTAAATTAAATAGGACTGAGCACAGCCAGCACCTCTGATCTAAAAATAGGATTGTTGAATATTAGATCTCTCACGCCAAAAGCGCTTACTATAAACGAAATTATTACCGACCAGGAGTTTAATATAATGTGTTTGACAGAAACGTGGATTAAATCGAATGAATATGTAGCATTAAATGAGGCGAGTCCTCCTGGGTATAGTTACATACACCAACCCCGTCTAAATGGCAGAGGAGGCGGAGTCGCTGCTATTTATAATAATAATCTAAACGTCACACAAAAGACTAAACACAAATGTAAAACATTTGAAGTTCTTTACACCAACATAAAATATTCAGTGTCCGAAAGCAGGTCAAGTCAGTTAATTCCACTAATTATTATTTATAGACCCCCAGGGCCCTACTCTGATTTTCTGATAGAATTTGCAGATTTCATTACAAATCTAGCTACTTCTTTAGACAAAGCATTAATTGTTGGAGACTTTAATATTCATTTTGATAATCAGGAAGACTCCTTAAGAGCAGCAGTTGTGTCCATTCTAGATTCAGTCGGAATTAATCAGAATGTTATAGGACCCACTCATAGTGGTGGACACACTCTCGATTTGTTGTTAACATTTGGATTAAAAATAAAAAACTTAGTCATAATTCCACAGTCTGAAGCTATTTCAGACCATTATCTAATCTCGTTTAAAATTTGCCTTAGTCATTGCATTTCGGCGTCACTGCGTTACCGTGTTAAGCGTACTTTCACGTCAGCTACAGCAGCGCGTTTTATTAATAATCTTCCCGATATTAAGATATTAGATAGATCTCCGTCAGACCCCGCAGAGCTCGACTGGGCCACTGAACATCTAGAAACAACGTTACGTTACACTCTAGATGATGTAGCTCCCTTAAGACCAAAATGATCAGGGAGAAAAATTAGCACAGTGGTATAATGATCATCGCGCACCTTAAAACAGACCACTCGAAAACTAGAACGTAAATGGCGTCAAACAAAATTAACAGTATTTCAAATAGCATGGAAGGAGAGCCTCCTAAATTATAGAAAATCTCTTAGTGCTGCCAGATCAGCATATTTCTCCACCCTCATAGAAAATAACAAGCATAATCCTAGATTTTTATTCAGCACGGTAGCAAAATTAACAGGGAATAAAAGCACTACACTAACATGCACACCATCAATAGGTAGTAATGATTTCATGAACTTTTTTAATAATAAAATTGAAAACATCAGGCAAGAAATCCAGGCGGTTAATATAAATCCAAATTATTTTACAAGTAACCCTGTAGACAGCAGTGTCATTATAGCAGACAATCAATTACAAAGCTTCACTCCTATTCATGAGAGTGACTTAATTTCATTAATCTCCTCATCAAAATCATCAACCTGTATTCTCGATCCCTTGCCTACTAGTTTCTTTAAACAGATAGCTCCAGAGGTAATCAAACCTGTTTTAAAAATAATTAACTCTTCCATTAGCACTGGTTATGTACCGAAATCCTTCAAACTGGCAGTTATCCACCCCCTTATTAAGAAACCTGACCTTGACCCATGTCAGTTGTCCAACTACAGACCGATATCAAATCTCCCCTTTATATCCAAAATTTTAGAAAAGGTTGTAGCACAGCAGTTATGCTCACACCTACTTATGAATAACATTTTGAAATGTATCAGTCAGGATTTCGGCCTCATCATAGCACAGAGACGGCGCTAGTTAAGGTGGTAAATGACCTGTTATTGGCCTCTGATCAGGGTTTTGTCTCCTTACTTGTTTTGCTCGACCTTAGTGCAGCTTTTGACACCATTGATCACACTATACTGCTTGCTAGACTTGAGAATGTTGTAGGAATAAAGGAACAGCTCTCTCTTGGCTCAGGTCTTATTTGACTGATCGCTATCAGTTTGTGGATGTAAATGGTGAGTTCTCCACGCTCTATGAGGTAAAGTTTGGTGTTCCTCAAGGATCTGTCTTAGGCCCACTGCTTTTCTCTTTATATATGCTGCCTCTTGGTGAAATCATTCATAAACATGGGATTCGCTTCCATTGCTATGCTGATGACACACAGCTGTATATTTCAGCAAAGCCAGATGAGAGAGATCAGCTTAACAATGTTGAGAAGTGTGTAAAGGACATTAGACAGTGGATGCTTAATAACTTTCTTCTGCTCAACTCAGACAAGACAGAAGTACTTTTACTAGGACCACATGCAGCTAGAAATAAACTTTCCGATTATGTAGCATCTCTGGATGGTGTTTCTGTTTCAGCATGTACGGCTGTCAAAGACCTTGGTGTGATTATTGACCCGAGTCTTTCCTTTGAGTCTCACGTGAATAATATCACCAGAATCGCCTTCTTTCACCTTAGAAATATTGCTAAGATTAGAAATATGATGTCGTTACAGGATGCAGAAAAACTAGTTCATGCTTTTGTTACTTCTAGATTAGACTACTGTAACGCTTTACTGTCTGGGTGTGCGGTAAGTGCATAAATAAGCTTCAGTTAGTCCAGAATGCAGCAGCAAGGGTCCTCACTAGATCTAGGAAATACGACCACATCACCCCTGTTTTAATCAGTCTACACTGGCTCCCAATCAAATCTCGCATTGATTATAAAATATTACTACTGACGTATAAAGCACTTAACGGTTTCGCACCGCAGTATCTGAGTGAACTTCTGTACCAGTATGATCCTCCACGCCTACTTAGATCAAAAGGTGCTGGCTATCTGTTGGTTCCTCAAATAATGAAGACTACAGCAGGGGGCAGATCTTTCTCTTATAAAGCCCCACAGTTATGGAACAGCCTTCCAATCAGTGTTCGGGACTCAGACACAGTCTCAGTGTTCAAGTCGAGGTTGAAAACGTATTTATTTAGTCAAGCCTTTTATCAGTAGATTTTTCTTAGGTAAAGGCACAGATCTGGAGGGAGCATGGATATAGAGTGTTTGGTGAACTGGTATATTTGTATGCTGTCGTCCCCTCACATTCACACGTTCACTCAGGTTTGTTGACGGTGGTGTGGTGGGTCGTCTCTTATCCCAGAGATCCCTCATGTCTGTGTTACCTTCTGGTTCTCCCTTTTAGTTATGCTGCCATAGCGAGTCTTGCCGGAGTCCAAACTGCACAGTGACATTAACTTTCATACACCAATAGTTACACTTAATAATCCATATCCTTCTCTTCCCGTCACCCTCTCTCTCTCTCTCTCTCTCTCTCTCTTTCGGTCGAGTTAAACATGCTCCTGAGGCTCCAGTGACCACTGTTCCTGCCCCTCTCCCTCCTTGGATCTTCACACTTCTGTGCAGCTCGGGACGGTCTCTCATCAACACCTTGGGTGGTTCCATGTAATTCCGGAGTAGAACGGGTGCTTTGAGGACGGATTGGACTGTAGTTGGTGTCGGTGGTCTGCAGCACTGACTCGGGAGTGCAGTTTGCTTCTGATCGTCATCACTGTACCCCGCAACTTTGTATATCTGCTTCAAATGGTCATTTGGTGCAACCCAGATGAGGATGGGTTCCCTCTTGAGTCTGGTTCCTCTCAAGGTTTCTTCCTTTGCCATCTCGGGGAGTTTTTCCTTGCCACAGTTGCTCATCGGGGACAAACATACTTACAAAGAACATATTTACATTTAATCACCACATTATCCGTGTAAAGCTGCTTTGAGACAATGTTCATTGTTAAAAGCGCTATACAAATAAAAATAAATTGAATTGAATTGAATTGTACTCCGGCCTCCGCCTCCCGTTTCACTCGCACCCTGACACTTACAATGTAATTTTTATTTCATTTGTTTTGTTGTTGATTTGTGCGTTTTATTTTTCATCCTTTCAGATTCTTTATTGTGCCATTTTATTCGTTATTTTATTTGAATTTCATTTATATTTATACTAATTTATTTTATTGTTGGTTTGAACATTTTCATTGATTGCAGTGTATTTTGTAAGGTACGTGTTGACGTTGTTGACAGTGTTACATTATTGAAAGGTAGGCAGACCATCCAGTGTTGAATTTCTATGTTTTAATGTTTTATTTTACATGTTTATTGGTGTTTTAATGTTTTAAGCATCTAAGGCATAGAGTCAAAGCCTTTTACACATTAAAAGTGAATCTTCAATTATCTTCAGTTTGTTTTTTTTATTGATTTGACATTTTTCCAGGATTTTTATTGACTTTCTTTTTTTTCTGTTAGGAGGTATGCACTGTAAAAAAGCCAACTTACTAAAAGTTATCTAAATAAAATTTAAAAAGTAAACTGAACTAAAATATTTTTATTTGAAATGCTCAGTTTCTGCTGAGTCACAGGTATCTGTCAATCATTTTCATAATCGAATAACTTTTTTTTTTTCATTTTTCATTTAATGTGATGTGCTACCAAGCTAACTCCCTAATCTCTTTTACCAGTGTATTGTTGATGTGAAGAAGCGTGCCGGTTCAAAGCAGTCCAGCTTTTCTGCCAAATCATAGGTAAGTTATGTATTAATCATTTTTAAATTATCATCTAATTTAACGTCATAATTTTTGACGTGTAAGCTTTGATGTGGGTGTCCCAAAATAACTATGTATTTGAATTTAGCTGCTTGTTACTGATTCTCTGCGGTTATTAGCTTTGAACCTCATTCAGAGTTTTGAATGCTTGGATTTGAAACAAATAGCGAATTCAAACGAGTCATTTGTTTATTGGAAAAAAAATCCACAAGTAATGCAATGAGAGTTAAACGTGATGTTTGCTAGTCATATGCATTTGCAACACAAGGAATATAACTTTGGATTGTGTCGTTGGCTATCCAGACCAACTTAGCTCAAGACAGTTAGCTAGTTTGAAATTACATTGAAAAAGTGTGAAATTGCTGAAACAAATGTTTTTGGAAATTAGTAGTTTACTAATAAAAGAAAAATATGGAAGTAATGCAATGCAAATATTGTACATTTTCAAATCCTGATACAGAAGTCTTGGTAAAGCATTACAGGCTTCATCATGGTTGAGGTCACAAAGGGGCAAACTGGCCCTGCCCATACTCAGATTGTGTCTGGCAAGTTGCCCTTTTCAAACTTTATTTCTAATTTGGCAGCACGCTTAGCATTACATTTGTTCATTTTGTTTGCACATTATAAAAATAAAGCTGCAAGCACCACCATCGCACGGGCACTAATAACAATTAGTAATTACGTTTACATGTCAATTAATACCCCCTCCTATCACTTAATCTCCTAGGACACTGACCCTGAAGACCACAGCACCAGAGGGGTAAAGATCGGAGTTCTCACTGTGGTTGAAGATGATGTTGGCACTCCTGTTTTACTGGCCACTGTGATAAACCGTGCGATAATTCTGGAACAGGCCATTGTTCTACAGGATATTCCAGATCTGCCAGAAACCTTTGCTTTCTTGTTCAGTCTCTTGTATGCACTCAATATGGAATACCCAAAAGAACTGAAATATACCTTTGAATTCATTCAGAAAATCTTCATGGATCTTGGCGGTACCTGCTCTGCGAGAGTCCGGTCACTAAAATTGAAAGTGTTGTAGTTGTAAATTTTGCAGAGGTCACTGAAGCTATGGCAAATAAGACAATGATTGTTGCAATTATACTTTAGTAATTAAGTATTTAAAAAAACATTCTTCTTTATAACAATGTATCATTCGATTCAAACTTTGCAGTCTTGAGGAATACTGAAGTTTTGAGTTGAGGTTTTTTTTTATCTGGCTGTACTGGTACAAGCTAACTATTTTTTCTGATACACTGTTACATATCATACTGTACTTTAGCAAGAGTTTAGTTTTATTCAGATGCAGTGTTAATGTATTCTCAATGATGATTTGCCAAAATAATACAAAAGCTATATACAATGCTTGAACCTTGAATCTTTGAGGTTTACTCTGATGCTTTTATTAATGTCTGTTTTGGATTTTTATGTACTTTGGTAATCAGTTGAATAAGAATACGGTATACACTGTTTGACTGGAGTGTGGTTTTAGGTTTTGCTCAGATGCTTTTAGTTTTGGGTTTTTAGACAAAATATTACTTGGTTTTTGGAAGCTCATCTTTCATTTTATGTTGAAACAAACAATGTTGTAGTTTTCATACAGGTTACAAAGTTTTCCAATGTTGTTTGATAACATTTGTAGTTTTGTACAAACATGCCTAATGCAGAAGACGTATGTCATATGGCAGACTTTGTAATGTTGTGTTTTGGACACAACTATTAAAAAAATGGAGAGGGAGAGAAATTTGTTGTGGTTTATTAAATTTTAAATATGAAAATAATTATGAATACATAATGGATCAATCTGTCCTAATTGCATTCAGCAAACAAAAAATATTTGTTGTTATTTGTTAGGTAAACTTGATAATATGTTGTGAGAACTAAGGATCTTAACAAAATACTTTGAGTTGCATGGTCTTCAGACCCTGTTTGTTCAGTTAACTCATAAAAGTGCTTGTGATAGGTTGCCTTATTATTTTAAGTCAAGTTTAACTCAACTTTTAAAATTTTTTACAGTGGGGCTATTGTTTGACATTGTTTGTATTTAAGACATTCAAGATAATAAACAAACAAAACCTAAAGTCAGCAGTTATAGTTTTATTTTATAACATTGTGTAAATGCTAACAAAACATCTTTGTGCATAAAACTCATAGAAAAATGTTCACATAATTTATTGGGACACATTGGAGAATAATTACAAGTAATTTCAACTAGAAAAACTGTGTTAGCTGAACAAAAGAGATGTGAAAATAAAAATGCGTTTGTGGGCATGGTTTCTGGGTTATACTTGCTTTGGAGAACTTAAAGTTTTATCCAAAGTGTATTAAGACAGTATGGTACATTTCATGATCAAATAAAATGCACCATTGTTTGCAAAATAAGAAACAGATAATTTTGTGATCATTTTGATATTAGACATGGAAAGAAAAGACAGCATTAAAACAGAGGTACAAGGTACCGGGACCAGTATTTAATATATAACTTATGTTAATACAACATTATTTTCTGGTGTATACAATGCACCCTTGTTAGGAAAATAAAAATAAAGAGAAGATAATTTTAAATCAACTTTGACATCAAAAGAAGGAACAACATTAAAACTGAGGTACATTACTAAACCTTTTAGAGTATAACTATTGTTAAAGAGAAAATACATACAAGATATAGGTTTATGCCATTGGATGAGGAACATTTTATTTATTGTTTAATTAATAAAAGAATGCTCTCTTGTGGTGTGTGTGTGTGTGTGTCACAAACAGGCATACTGGGGCCGAGTTTTGAGAGTTTTTTTATGGTTTGAGGGTCCCTGTGAAGTCAACCAGAGAGGCCAGGGGGTTATATGGCTTTCAGGGTGGTGTGTGTGTGTGTGTGTGTGTGTGTGTGTGTGTGTGTGTGTGTGTGTACTGTGTAAGGTATAGAGACTGGCTTGTGTTATCAGGTAAATGCTGCTTTGAAGTCAGCTGGAGAGGTCAGGGTTTGTCCTGCTTCGTGTCTTCCAGGGTGGGGGTTTGACATTGTGGTACAAACCCCCCAATAAAAGTGTGAGCCTTAGTGCTCATCCTTTGATTGAAATGGAGATGTCAAGGGTTAAAAGGAATGCCTGGGACGAGGTACTGGCTGGGACGATCCTCTTACTGATGAGCTTCGACATAAATGGGAACAATGGAAAAGAGATCTAGCCCACTTAGATAATTTTACCATAGCCCATACCTACTCACCGGCTGGATTTGGAAGGGTCTCTAAGACAGAGCTGCATCACTTCTCTGATGCCAGTGTGAGGGGTTACGGTCAGTGTTCATACCTGCGACTTCAAAACGAAAAGGGAGATGTTCATTGTGCCTTGGTTGTAGGAAAATCACGTGTCTCTCCAACCAAAGTCACAACCATCCCACGACTAGAATTAACAGCAGCAGTTGTTTCCGTGAAAATAAGCAACATGCTTAAGGAGGAATTGGGATGCATTAATGCAGAGGAATTCTTCTGGACTGACTCTAAAGTGGTCTTAGGATACATAAGAAATGAAGCGCGACGGTTCCACACGTTTGTAGCTAACCGGGTTCAAAAGATTCAGCTCAGCTCAGCCCCACAACAGTGGCGATATGTCCCGACAAATGAGAATCCTGCTGACCACGCCTCCGGGCTTGACTGCCAGTGAGTTTTATCATCTACCTGGCTTGCGGACCTAAGTTCTTATGGAACAAGGAAATAAAGCTGGCTACAGAGGAAGTACCAGAGTTATCAGTCGGAGATCCAGAGGTCAGGAGTGTTCTAGCACTCAGTACTAAAACCACGGAACACGCAAGCATCATTGATCGTCTGTCTAAGTTCTCATCTTGGTCGCTAACTATACGAGCAATTGCACGCATTCTAAGGCGCATAAGCAATAACAGATCAAACAATCTCACCACTGTAACCGAACGTGAAGAGGCAGAACATCATCTAATCAAAATTCTGCAGAAAAATGTGTATCAAGAAGAGCTAAAACTGCTGAGCAAAGGAATCCCTCTACCACGGCATAATCCTTTGCACGCTCTTGACGCTTTTCTCCATGACGACGGCATACTCAGGGTGGGAGGGAGGCTATGCAACTCCTCTCTTCCCAACTTCTTCAAGCACCCTGCAATCATTCCCAAAGATCATCACATCACAAGGATGATTATTGCTTATCATCACGAAAAGATGAAACATCAAGGTAAAGGTCTTACTATCAACGAAATAAGGCGCAGTGGCTACTGGATTACAGGAATCAACCGGGCTGTTGCATCCTACATTCGTCAATGTGTCATCTGTAGACGGCTACGCAGACCTATGGAGGAGCAAAGATGGCGATCTACCGCCAGAACGGTTGGAGCCATCCCCTCCTTTCACTTTCTGTGGCATGGATTGCTTCGGGCCATTCCTTACAAAACAAGGAAGAAAAGAGAACAAGAGATACGGTCTTCTTTTCACTTGTCTTAGTTCCGTGCTGTCCATATTGAGATTCTCGAGGACATGTCGACAGATGCTTTCATCAACGGCCTTCGATGTTTCATCGCCATACGTGGTGCTGTTCGTCTGATCAGGTCTGACCCAGGAAGCAACTTTGTAGGAGCCAAAATGAGTTCAGAGAAGCTCTAAAGGAAGTTGATGCAGATCGTCTTGCTGTATTTCTTGCAAATAGGCAGTGCGACTTCAGAATGAATGCACCCCATGCTAGCCATTCAGGAGGGGTGTGGGAAAGACATATAAGGACTGTGAGAGGTGTCCTAAGATCCACTCTCGCTCTTTCCTCTGGTAGACTAAATGATGCTTCGTTACGGGCCTTTTTCTATGAAGCTATGGCTATAGTCAACAGCCGTCCTCTGACTGTTGACAATCTCAGTGAGCCCCATGGCCTCGAACCACTCACCCCTAATCATCTTCTGACAATGAAATCTGTCCAGGCCTTACCTCCTCCAGGTGAATTCATCAGAGAAGATATGTATGGCAAGAAAAGGTGGAGACATGTTCAATACCTTGCAGAACAGTTTTGGAGTAGATGGCGAAAGGAATACCTCGCCAACATAGCTCTTAGACAGCGCTGGCATGCTCCAAGAAGGAATTTACAAGTTGGAGATATCGTAATCCTGAAAGGAGAGGATTTGCAGAGGAATGAGTGGAGATTGGGTAGAGTTTCAAAGGTCACTACTGACAAAGACGGACTTATGCGGAGAGTTAAACTCCAGCTTGGTGACCGTAAGCTTGGCAAAAGGGGCGTCTTCACGAGTTATCAGAAGTCGAGCGCCCAATCCAGAAGCTCGTTCTGTTGCTGGAGTCTAATTAAATCTGCTCCTTCCCTCTATAGTACATAATAGTACATAGTCGTTGCTAAGTTACAACTTTGGCATAAATTGTCTTCGTTCTTATACGGTTTTTCGGGAAGGTAAATTTTCAGTTTAAATCATTCGTGCTTAATGTAGTCTGTGTACGTCCCATTATTCACTCATGATTGGTGGGAGTGTAACTAACTCTTAGAAAAGAGTTAGTAAGGTAATGATTTTGAGCTCCATTTTGTTTGGTCTCTTCCGCCCCCATACGGTATAGTCCTTTAACTCCGCCCCCATACGGTATTGTATTTTAGCCCCGCCCCCTTATGGTATAATCCTTTGACTCTGCCCCCACTAGTTAGTGTGACGTACACCATGGTAAAGGAAAGTCATGTCGCTTAAATGCTCTGAAATCGTACAAGGTTCTTAAGGAAAGTAAGGGATAATTAAGCACAAGGTTCTTAAGGAAAGTAAGGGATAAATAAGCACCTAGCTGGAACGGGAACAAGGTACTATGATTGATTTGTTTGATGTGTATATGTATTAATATTTTGGTTAATCTATTTAACTGTGAAGTGTTTTTAATGTGTTGTTGTCACTGCCACATCTGTGACATCATCGTGTGACATCACAGGGGTTTCTTTTGAATGGCGAGCCATTTGTCTTCAACGGCGATCCCATACAATTCATTGAATGGAAGGCAGCATTCACTTCACTCATAGACCAAAGGGCAATCACACCAGCCGAAAAACTATACTACCTAAAAAAGTACATTGGTGGCTCAGCACGGCAGGCTTTAGATGGCAACTTTTACCGAAATGACAATGAAGCATACCAAGACGCGTGGGACAAACTAAATCGTCGCTTTGGCCAGCCATTCGCTATTCAGAGGCGTTTAGAGAAGCTCACCAACTGGCGAGAATTCCATCGAAGGATGCTGAAGGACTGAGACGCTTCTCAGATTTTTTGAATGCTTGTCAAGATGCCATGCCTCATGTCAAGGGTCTCGACATATTAAACGACTGGGAAGAAAATCGGAAGCTCGTTCACAAGCTACCAGACTGGGCAGCTTTACGCTGGAACCGACAAGTCACGCAAAGTCTAAATGAAAATCAAGAATTCCCAAGTTTCAAAGAGTTTGCTAGATTCACGTCAGACGAAGCCGAGATTGCTTGCAATCCCATTACGTCCTTCCATGCCCTTCATTTGTCAGATTCTATCACTGAGAAGAGAAACCTCAGAGATGTGAAGAAAACCAAAGCTAGTGTGTTTACCACTCAAATAGTCACTAAAAATGAAAAACACAAGTCAGAACAAGGGAAAGTTAAGGTTTCATGTATTTTTTGTCAAGATAATAGACACCAACTACACGCATGCTACAAGTTCACTGAGATGGTATTAGTTGAGCGACGCAAATATATAAAGGAGAAGAAACTCTGTTATGGATGCCTGAAACCCGGCCACAGCGTGAAAGACTGCCGTCATCGTCTTTTCTGTAACCACTGTAAAGGAAAGCATCCTACAGCCCTGCATGATGACAACTATAAAGAGAAAGGACTACATCAGAACCAGAAACAAATCAAAGTGCTGCTGCAACGTCACTCAGTGTAGCAGGTGAAAGCTCATCAAACACTTCTATGGTGATACCAGTATGGGTTTCATCATAAAATGATCCAACCACTGAGAAACTCGTCTATGCACTGCTCGACACTCAAAGCGATACTACGTTCATTGACCAAGAAGTGAGTGATGGTCTTAATGCTGACAAGTATCCAGTGAAACTGAAGTTGACGACTATGAGCGGCAGGGATACGGTGATCACGAGCGAAGGTGTCTCTGGGCTTCGTGTTAGAGGATATAGTTCTGCAGTTCAAGTCGATCTTCCGGTCACCTATACAAAGGACTGCATACCTGTCAACCGCTCTCACATTCCCACTTGTGAGACGGCTAAAAAATGGAGTCATCTGGCAGAAATAGTGGATGAAATACAACCACTGAAGGACTGTGTAGTAGGTCTTTTGATTGGCTACAACTGCTCAAGAGCTATGGCACCAAGGAAGGTCCTTTTAGGAGACGACGAGGAACCCTATGCTGTAAGGACTGATTTAGGATGGAGTATTGTAGGCGCTCACTACAAACTCAGGATGTGTTGAGCACACATCATCTGTGTCACAGAATTACAGTTAAAGAGCTACCTCCGTTAACTCCTACCGATGTCATTCGCGTTCTAGAGTCTGACTTCAAAGATGGCAATGACGACAGCAAAGTTGTGTCACAAGACGACATCACATTTCTTAACATACTGGAGAAGGAATAAGGAAAAATGTGTCTGGACATTATGAAATGCCTCTGCCCTTCAAAACCAGACCCAGCCTGCCTGACAACAAAGGCTCAGCTATTACACGCCTTCTTCACCTTAAAAGGAGATTACAACGGATAAAAGGTATAAGGAACATTATGTTGAGGTCATGGAGGAAGTCATTGGGAAGGGAGATGCTGAGCAGGTCAATGACGGTGGGAGTGAAGGGGAGAGATGGTACATTCCCCATCATGGTGTGCGTCACGCGAAGAAGCCAGATAAACTTCGTGTGGTCTTTGATTGCTCAGCCAGATACAAAGGAACAAGCTTGAATGAGCACCTCCTCTCTGGGCCCGACATGTTGAACAACTTAGGTGGAGTTCTCATCCGTTTCCAACAGCACCCAGTTGCGTTGATGTGCGACATTCAGAAGATGTTCCATCAGTTCCATGTGGTTGAATCTGATCGCAACTTCTTGCGCTTCCTCTGGTGGAAGCAAGGAAATTTGAACTCACAGCCCACCGAGTTTCGCATGAAGGTACATTTGTTCGGTGCAGCTTCGTCTCCGGGATGTGCAAACTATGGGATGAAACATCTAGCTAAGGAGAATCGCGACATCTACCCTCAAGGCTCAAGATTTGTTATGAGGAACTTTTATGTGGATGATGGGCTCATAGCGTCGAAAACACCGAAGATGCCATTCAGCTTGCCAGGGAAGCTCGTGAACTCTGCGCCATGGGCGGTCTCCGACTACATAAATTTGTGTCTAATGACAAAAAGGTATTAGAGAGTATACCACTCTCCGAACGAGCCACCAACGTGAAGGATAAGAATCTCTCATTTGATGAATTGCCACTCGAGAGAGCTCTCGGGATTCAATGGGATGTGGAGTCTGACCGCTTCAAGCTTAACGTCAGCCTCAAAGAACAGCCTGCAACGCGACGCGGCATTTTATCTACAGTAGCTTCACTGTACGATCCTCTTGGGTTTGTAGCGCCAGTCGTCCTCAAAGCAAAGAGCATTCTTCAAGAGATGTGCAGGCGAGGTACTGGCTGGGACGATCCTCTTACTGATGAGCTTCGACATAAATGGGAACAAGGTACTATGATTGATTTGTTTGATGTGTATATGTATTAATATTTTGGTTAATCTATTTAACTGTGAAGTGTTTTTAATGTGTTGTTGTCACTGCCACATCTGTGACATCATCGTGTGACATCACAGGGGGTTTCTTTTGAATGGCTATTCATGTTTATGTTTGTAAGAGCTGATTGTTTTATTTGTTATTTATCTGTTCTGTAGCTCTTACGGTGTTTCACTAAGAAAAGGTTTCTCATCAAGGAAAGGTAGATTTTGTGTTTCCCAAAGGAAAGGCTGACGGCTGAACACAAAATAAAGGCTTTTTGAAACATCAGTACGCTTCACCATGATTTTGAGCTCCATTTTGTTTGGTCTCTTCCGCCCCATACGGTATAGTCCTTTAACTCCGCCCCCATGCGGTATTGTCTTTTAGCCCCGCCCCCTTATGGTATAATCCTTTGACTCTGCCCCCCACTAGTTAGTGTGACGTACACCATGGTAAAGGAAAGTCATGTCGCTTAAATGCTCTGAAATCGTACAAGGTTCTTAAGGAAAGTAAGGGATAATTAAGCACAAGGTTCTTAAGGAAAGTAAGGGATAAATAAGCACCTAGCTGGAACGGGAACAAGGTACTATGATTGATTTGTTTGATGTGTATATGTATTAATATTTTGGTTAATCTATTTAACTGTGAAGTGTTTTTAATGTGTTGTTGTCACTGCCACATCTGTGACATCATCGTGTGACATCACAGGGGGTTTCTTTTGAATGGCTATTCATGTTTATGTTTGTAAGAGCTGATTGTTTTATTTGTTATTTATCTGTTCTGTAGCTCTTACGGTGTTTCACTAAGAAAAGGTTTCTCATCAAGGAAAGGTAGATTTTGTGTTTCCCAAAGGAAAGGCTGACGGCTGAACACAAAATAAAGGCTTTTTGAAACATCAGTACGCTTCACCATTGTCTGGCTAGGGGTTAGCTACAGTAAGAGCTTGACCCGCATCGATTCCAATAACTGTTGTCTACAACGGGCCACGGAGGGTCTTCAAAGCGCCAGTTACAGCTTCTGCTACATCACCACCACAAGGCATCAGCGTGGACCCATCAAGCTGCTTCCTCTAATCGCTCCAACTTATGCCTTTGTGCCTCTAGTGCCTTGCGTTGTGCCTCTAGTGTCTTGTGTTGTTGTTTTTCTAGCTCCCTTATAGATTCCTTTTGCTTTTCTTCTTCCAGCAGCATCTGATAATTTGCTTCCTTTACTGCTAGTTCAGCAAGGTTCTGCTTGAAATCTGCAAAACCATCAATGAGTCCACTGGGGCTTGCGTGCATCAAAGGGAAACCAATAGCAATCAAGAGTTTGGGGTTAACATGAATGAGACAGAGGGAGTCAATGATGAAAACATGACTGAGAACAGAGACATTTCACCTCTTTTCTCATCATCATCATCTTTTCTCTGCTTGTGTTCTATATGGTGGTTGTTCAGCCTGGATACGTTTATTAGGTAACAAAATTTCTAATAAGGTTTTGCTGGTTTTCTGGTAAAATTATCTGGTTTTATTAACGCGTGATAAATGCAGCGCATTTCTGTTTGACCATTTTAAATGAAAATATAAATAAATAAATATAAAAGAGGCGAAATTAAAACCTTCAGTGCAACACACGTTTATTTACCATGTCTTTTCTTTGCTCAGATATAAAAAAAATGAAAATAAAACTTTACCAAAAAATAATATTTAATCAATAAACATTTGTTTTACTGATGCGTTAAGTCTCAAATTAGCAATGAAATCCGCCATGTTGCACACATTCGACAAATTACCCTCTGGGGCGACAAACACGCCTGCACGTTTTGTGGCATTTTTTTCTCATAACACCGAAACAAACATAAATTACTGTGTTTTTGATCTTACAGATAAGAGCAACACATCATTCAAATATGTAAAGGGTCTACTTTTTTTGTACCCAATAATAATAACAACAAAATGCTGTTTGTAAAGTAAAGAAAACAGATAAGGGGCGCTTTCTGCCATCTTCGTCATCTCTCTTCACATTTAGAACAGCGCAATTAAATATTTGAATTGATTGACAGCCCTAATAATAATATGATATGAGGTCCAGTTACCAGTGTGACACTAAAACAAGTAAATAAGAAGCCCTTACTACTAATTAAAAGCCCAAACTGCTTCACTTTAGCTTGAGTAAAAAAGTATAGTCAGAAATTCAACTTTTACCAGAGTCTTTTAAAAACATGAATATCTGTACTTCTACTTAAGTGAAGGATGTGTGTACTTTTGCCGTCTCTGCAAGCAGGCAGATGGATAGATAAATTAGATAGATCAATGAATCAATAGGAAAGATGAGCAGGTATATAGTCATTCAGACAGAAAAACAGATACGACTGACATAGATAAGAAACACAAATAGAAGAATAGATAAAACACATACGGACAGAAATTTGTAAAATATAGCTTTTATTGGTATATCAGGATGGCCGCGCGGTCTAAGGCGCCAGACTCAAGGTTCTATACCATTTCAGGAAACTGAGTGTTCTGGTCTCCACATGGAGGCGTGGGTTCAAATCCCACTTCTGACAGTGACTTTATTTTCATTAGAAATACAAAAAAAATCAAAGATTTTTTACCTTTGTCTTTAAAACAACACAACAAGTAGATGTTTATTTAATAGCGGGAAAGACAGACAGAAAGGAAAAAAAACAGTTAATACAGACAAGCAGGCAGATGGATGGATGGATGGATGGATGGATGGATGGATGGATGGATGGATGGATGGATGGATGGATGGATGGATGGATGGATGGATGGATGGATGGATGATGGATGGATGGATAGATAGATAGATAGATAGATAGATAGATAGATAGATAGATAGATAGATAGGATGGTTTTGGGGGTAAAAAGGAAGAAAAGAAGACAGTGAAGACTGAAAGAAGAATAAGATAGTGAAAACTGAAGGAGGAAGACTGTATTTTAAGATTCAGGGAAGAAAAAGGAAGACAGAGACGTGGTGGTGGAATGAGGACGTGCAGGAAAGCATAAGGAGAAAGAGGTTGGTGATTTGGAGAGGTTGGATTGGCAGAAAGATGAATAAAGTTGGCAGGAGTACAAGGAGATGCAGCAGCAGGTGAAGATGGATGTGGCAAAAGCCAAGAAAAAGGCGTATGAGGATCTTTATGTAAAGTTAGACACTATGGAAGAAGAAAAGTATTTGTAGCGATTGGCCAGGCAGAGGGACCGAGCTGGGAAGGATGTGCTGCAAGTTAGAGCAATAAATGATGGAGATGGAAATGTGTTGACTAGTGAGGAGAGTGTGTTGAGAAGATGGAGGGAGTATTTTGAGCAGCTGATGAATGAGGAAAATAAGATAGAGAGAGAAGGTTGGATATCGTGTAGACGGAAAAGCAGGAAGCGGATAGGATTAGTAAGGAGGAAGTGAGAGCAGCGATTAAGAGGATAAAGAGTGGAAAGTCTTTTGGACCAGATGACATACCGGGAGAAACAAGGAGGGAGAAGGGAGAAGAGGTGGTGAAGGTGGAGGTGTTTTGGTACCTGGGGTCAACTGAGCAAAGTGATGGAGAGTGTGTTAGATAAGTAAAGAAAAGAGTGCAGGCAGGGTGGAGTGGGTGGCAGGAGTGATTTGTGATAGAAGAGTATCTGCAAGAGTAAAAGGGAAAGTTTATAGGACTGTGGTCAGACCTGTGATGTTGTATGGTTTAGAGACAGTGGCGCTGACTAAAAGACAGGAGGCGGAGCTGGAGGTAGCAGAGCTAAAGATGTTGAGATTTTCATTGGGATGGACAGGATTAAAAATGAGGGACAGCGCATGTAGGACGTTTGGGAAATAAGTTGAGAAAGGGCCGATTTAAATGGTTTGGATATGTGCAAAGTAGGAACATGCTGCCAGGAAGGAGGAAAAGAGAAAGGCAAGGGAGGAAGTTTATGAATGTGGTGAGGGAAGACATGCAGGTAGTTGGCCTGAAAGAGGCAGATGTAAAGGACAGAGTAGTAGATGATCCGCTGTGGTGAAGCCTAACAGGAGCAGCCGAAAGAAGCAGCGCTACAGGAGCTGTTTCACCGAAGTTTGTACTATCTGAAGCTTCAATATTGTAAAATAAAAATCAATCGATATTAACACTATTTGGTAAAATATTAATTCTTTTATGCCTAGTTTTACATGCAGCACATGATCTAAAACAGGTGAAGTGCAGTGGTTCTAATTAACCAAGATTGTTATTTTCAAAAGCTCAGCTTCCAAACAGCCATAACACATCATAGTACTTCAAATACTTAAAGACATTTAAGAGCAAATAGTTTTGTACTTTCACTCATGTGAAAGTTTGAAGAGAGCACTTTTACGTTTGCTGGAGTAATATTTTAGCGAGTGTATCTCTTTAAATAAATAATAATAATAAATACAGTGGAACCTCGGGTTACGAATTTAATTCGTTCCGGTACTTTATTCGTAACCTGAAAAGTTTGTATCCCGAGACAAATTTCCCCATAATAATGAACAGAAACTTCTGTAATTCGTTCTGGACAACCAAAAATATTACTGAAATAAAAATAAAGCCAATATTCACTAATATTATTTACTTTTAACATGTTATATTAAAATCATACCACATAAAAACATACAAAAGAGGAAAACATCTTTAGCGGGTACTTTCCCTTTGAGAAGACTCGCTGCAGGAGACGACGTTCGTAGAAGGGGGAGGAGGGAGAGTTATTGTTTGGAAGGAGAATCTTATTATATTATATTATTTATATATTATTATATATTATATTATAGAATATTAAAGACAGTGTTATTAACACGAACGCTGAGACAATTGTTGCATTAGAGGGAAAATGAGAGCTGTTTCTTTAAGGCTACCATCAGTTGGTATTGAAGTCCAGAGTGAAATTCATTATGGGTATTGTACTTCGGAAAAGACTGTAACCCTGCTAATCTATCTTCATAAAAACAAGTAAAGTGGTTATGCATTGGCTAATGTTGTCCATCTCATCATTCCACGAGCATCAACTAACGAGTTGTTACGCTGCTGCCGGGAAAAGTTCAAGCGGATAAGTAACACGATGCTCTCGCTAGGGACACAGGACGCTAACTGATGTGACGAGCTGCGTGGATAGAGCAAAAACAACCAACTTGCCTGCGATTTTTTGGTGAGCGACGTTCGTATCCCGATATATTGTTCGTAACCATCGGCAAAAATTTTGATGAACTGCGATTCGTAACCTGAATTATACGTATGCCGGGGCGTTCGTAACCCGAGGTTCCACTGTAATATTAAATTATAAATAATTCAGAAATAATACCCCTAAATACTAAAGCTGTTCGTGTTAATAAAATAAAATGTAATATTTTACACATACATTATTACTTGTGTAGGTGTATCAGACCCATTTTAGTGACTCTTTAGGTATTAACGCAAAAAAAATAATAAAATAGGGACGTAGAATCCAGGCAAGTGGGTTAAAAGTAGCCTGCCTAAATAATACCCCCTAAATACTAAAGCTGTTCATGTTAATAGAAGTAAATGTAGTAATTTACACATACATTATTACTTGTGTAGGTGTATCAGACCCATTTTAGTGACTCTTTTAAGGGGGTAGAATTCAGGCAGGTGAGTTTAAAAAGCTATAATGATTACTGGGTTTTTGCTGCCATCTACAGGATAGTTTTCGTCAAATTGAACGTTTGCTGTGAGGATCAGTGAAGCATTTGACCGAACCTTCCGTGTTTAAAGTGCCATCTACAGGAAACACGACCGTACTGTCCGCGTGCACGCGAAGGGGGTAGACTTCAGCCAGGGGGGTCGGAATTAGGCACAACACCTGGATTTGCAGCAGTGAAAGCTTGATGTTTAGACCTTTAGAATAATATGTAGTTTGTCATATGCCCCTTTTTTATTTAATCTATTTTTAAACATGACACATGCAAACAATATTTCTAATAATATTTTTGCTGAGATGACCAGACAATTTGAGAAAACTCATTGTGTTTTTTGTATACATTCTGTTACATAAAGACACAGTTTTCCATTTCAAATATGAAATGACGTCATCGCATGATGATGTGAAGGCGTTGCTTAGCAACGTTTAGAAGGAAATTTTTTAGTCAGAAACGATTTGTGATTTTAAAAAGACACCTCTAAAATGCCGATCAATTTCAATTTCAATTTCCATTTCACTGTTCGGTTGAAAGTAGACCCTGACTTGCATCAAACCGTCCGCATGGTGGGCCCTGCACTAGCGTGTGCAGTCCTACTCGCCGGAACGGGGATCTTCGGTTATTTAATTAGCAGATGTGGCGCCGGGGAGAGGAGACCGGAACACAACACCACCAGTCATCAGGTACTCCCCATAGCAGTGCTTCTGAAGTGATTAGATTTTGGACTGTATTTAAATGCTCAGAGAAGGCTGTCTGGAAATAGATGCTGACAGCGCTCCTGGATTAATACATACATTGTATTTGGACTGCTACAATGTGTGTGTGTGTGTGATGTCTAATACTATATTAAAATACGGGTATGTTTTACTTCAAATTTATTGAAATATGTGCACAATGTGCATCAGATCTTGTAGGTACACTTGCCGTGGTTTGACGTGGCTTTAGTGTTAGAAGGTCATGAACAGGCTAAAGCCTGGATTATGAATGTCACGCTACTTTAAAACATAGAGATGGAAGGGTTCTGCCACGAATATTGTATTACATTGGAAAGAACCTATTAATCTGAGGACAATGGTGGAAGAGAAAAAAATGTAGAAAATAGAAAAGATGGGCTTTACACAGTTTGTATGTATATAGAGATCTTTATATGCAGGTTTATAATATGTGCATTGACTGTGTTTTTGAGTTTCAATGCAATTCAAATGCAATTCAATACTACTCTATAGTTTGGTGCAAAACAACATATAAAAAGATGTTGAAAATATCTTATTTTATTACTGCTGATTTTTCGTACTGCAGTTTACAAATTCCTCTTAGCAAACAGAAAAAGGCACATAAATCCCATTAAATCCCAATAAAAAAGCCCTTCAAAAAAAGTAAGAGCGAGATTTCCTCAGCATGCCACAGCACAGCATATAGATCAATCGATAGTGGATTTTACAGACACCGATAGCTAAGTTGGATCGTACTTGCCGATATTATGCATTATGAATATAATATAGCACTGCCCACATAGCGCAGTCTCACGTGTTCAGCCGCAGCCAAACGTTTTGAGAATGACAAGTATTAATTTTCACAAAGTCTGATGCGTTAGTGTTTTTAGATCTTTTTGTCAGATGTTACTATGATACACTAAATTTATAAGTACAAGCATTTCATAAGTATCGAAGGATTTTATTGTTAATTACAGTAAGTTTATGCAAAGTTAATATTTGCAGTGTTGACTTTTCTTTTTCAAGACCTCTGCACTTCACCCAGGCATGCTGTCAATCAAAGGGCATTTGTTTGTTCACCAGCCTCTTGAGGATTGAGCACACGATCTCAATGGGATTAAGGTCTGAGGAGTTTCCTGGCCATTACCCCAAAATGCAGATGTTTTGTTTCTCAAATCACTTGGTTATCACTATTGCCTTATGGCAAGGAGCTCCATCATGCTGGAAAAGGCACTGTTTGTCACCAAACTGTTCTTGGATTGTGGGGAGAAGTTGCTCTCGGAAGATGTTTTTGTACCATTCTTTTTTCATGGCTTTGATCTCGGGCAAAATTGTGAGTGAGCCCACTCAATCACTAAGAAGCAACTCAACACATGAGTGGTTTCAGGATGCTTTACTGTTGGCATGATACAGGACTGATGGTAGCGCTCACCTTTTCTTCTCTGCAAAAGTTTTTTTCTAGATGCCCCAAATCAATCAAAATGAGGATTTATCAGAGTAAACTTTACCCCAGTCCTCAACAGTCCAATCCCTGTAACTTCTGCAAAATATCAGTCTGTCCCTGATGTCTTTTCTAAAGACAAGTGGCTTCTTTGCCATCCTTCTTGGCACCAGGCCATCGTCCAAAAGTCTTCGCCTCACTGTATGTGCAGATGCACTCACACCTGCCCGCTGCCATTTCTGAAAAAGCTTTGCACTGATGGTGCCCCATGAACACAGTAGCACAGCTATTTTAATTTTTATTTGAACAAAAATCATTTGAATCTATTTGAGTTTTTAATCAATGCTAAAAATTCAGAACTCATTTTTGAACTTCTTTCTTCTCATTGCTGTGTTTTAGGAAGATGTCAGGTATCCACCTGCCACGCCCCCTTCGGTGGCTGCCATGCCTACGCTCTCTCAATGAAGCTTCCGGCTACAATCACACACACCTGAAACTTCCTAAAGACTGCCGTGTATGTGTGTGTGTGTGGATGTGTGCTCGTCATTAAATCCGAGCGAGCTGTATTCCGACTTTCGCCTCCTGATCATTCGCTCATTCATGAACACCCACGCTGCCCAACCCAGTGCGAGCAACTTCTGTTTGTGAACAATATTAGTGATATTTAGCGGTAAGTACAGTAATCATTTTGTTTCTTACTCTTGTAAAGTTGTTAATTTATACTTTTACCGAGCCAACACAAAATACCCGCAGAGATCGGGATAATCCGGCAAAGGGCAGTCCATAAATAATATCCACGGTGCTTTACGGAGGAAGCCCGATTGCGGTGAGCTCAATGCGGGCGGGGGAACAGGGCATTCCCTGAAGCACAGAGGTATGACAGCCACCGAAGAGGGCGGGGCAGGGGTATTCCTGACAGCATTAATACGGCTAAAAACAGGAAAAAATTGGTAATTATTGGGTATTGGTGGAGTTCGGGAACGGATTAATTGGTTTTCCATTTTTTCTTATGGGATAATTAGGTCCGGTTTTCGAACATATCGGATTTCGAACGGTTTTAAGGGACGAATTAAGTTCGATAACCGGGGGACCACTGTATTAAGTAACCATTTAATTGTTCATTCTGTATGTCTGTGTTTAAAAAAACAAAGGAGAATAATTATTTTATAATTGTTTTGATTTCTAATGAAAATAAAGTCACTGTCAGAAGTGGGATTTGAACCCATGCCTCCATGAGACCAGAACACTCAGTTTCCTGGAAGGTATTGAACCTTGAGTCTGGCGCCTTAGACCGCTCGGCCATCCAGACATACAAGCATGTGTTTCTCATCCCCTCAGTGGCTGATAAGACTAATTTTACAAATTTCTGTCTACTTGTTTGTCTTCTCTATCCTTCTATTTGTGTGTTTCTTATCTATCTATGTCAGTCTTATCTGATTTTAGATCTTAATGCCTATATGCCTGTGTGACACTAAAACATGTAGTGGTAACGGCTACTTTTTACTTAAGTACTAAATGTCAGAGCCCAAACTTCTTTACTTTAACTTGAGTAAAAAAGTGTAGTCAGTACTTTAACCTTTACAAACGTTTTTAAAACATGAGTACCTGTACTTCTACTTAAGTGAAGGATGTGTGTACTTTTGCCACCTCTGATGATTGGCTAGTGCTCTAAGCAAACCCTGCATTGACTGGTCAGTTCACATACACAATGTTCTCATGCTGGATGTTTTTTTGTGTGTATTCTAGTAACTATAGTAAACAAAACATTGGCTGATAATCACATGGAGAAAAGTTCACTCATTTTTCTCACAGCTTGTCGAGAGGTAAAGTTCTCGCTCTCCTTTACTCTCTATACTGTACATAAAAAGCCAATTTTTAGTTAAACATGAACATCAGTCTGCCCAAAACTATAAGAAATGTGAAAGGTTGGTTTTCTTTTCCCTTTTCTTTTTTTTTTCTTTTTCTAATTTGTTTCTTCTCTTTTCCCTTTTCTCCTTCTTTTTCCTTCTTCCCACCCCTTAACAGACTACTGTTCCCCAGCTTTTGGTGCAATTGGTCAGGGCTTTCAGCTGTTGAACAAAAGGTTGGTGGTTCGAGCCCACCCAGGGACGTGGTTGGTTGGATGGATGGATGGAAATATATGCATACAAGGAAAAAAAAAAGATTTTCCAAAAAGCAGGAGGCAAGAAATTGAGGTGGAGGGGCATCTTCTACATCTACAATCAATTATTTGTTTTTGTAAAACATTTAGAAAAGTGTCAACCATATTGAGGTAAATGCCAAGCGGTGTGTGATTAAGAATCTACTTTTCTTTTTTTTAGTTCTTTAGATCAACATATAAATCACTGTAATATATTATAGGGTTGTTTATCTGTTCTTATAGCTTCATTGTCAGTGATATTGTTCATCCATTTCTGATGGTTCTTTGTGTCCTTCAGCCTGCTGTCCTTCATCTTGCAGTTTGATCTCAATCATGACTCGTTTCTGTGTAACAGAATGCTGATGAACAGAGAAGCTTCATGTGTGTACATCTACATGTAGAGAAATGTATCTACCTTGATGTTATCTCTTCTCTGCATCTCCTCTCCTTCTGGTTCTGCTGGAGAATCCTCAGCCTCAGAGCAGTTTCCACATCTGTAGGCTAAAGAGAACAGCAATAAGTTTCATTCCACACACTGACTCTGTGGAAGTGTAGGGGTGTGTGTACCTTTTTCTCTTTGCATGGTGGATGTGTGTTTTCTTCTGTAGGACGGTCCAAGTATGTAGCTGCTGCATGTGGCTGGACCTGAAAAGAAGTACAGATAAATGTAATGAGGTTGAGTGTGAGTGTTTTCCTGGACAGAAGAAAGTTCAGGCTTCCAAGACTTTTTTCTTTCATCATGAATGAATCAGTGAATGAAACTAACTGTCTAAATCACGTGTCCAACTCAAGGCCCGCGAGATGATTTTATAAAGATCTATTATTATTGTTATTAATGGCCCAGCGATATGAAGCGCTGATAACACAAACTACAGATCCCATAATGCAGTGCTTCGGCTGCCTTACCGAATGCTAGACTACCTGGGAACATTCCAGCGTCAATCAAGTCGATCTTCTGTTGATGTATTTAACCCTGCTGTAAAGTTATTGTGAAACAGCGCCTCACAGTGGCTAAGAGAAAAGTTGATTCTGAAAACAAAGCCTTTCAAAGCTGATGGGATTTTGAGTAAATGTTTACTGACACTGCCGGTAAACACGTGTGTCTTATTAGTGGAGCAAATGTGACGGTAATTAAGGAACTGAATCTAGGACGGAACTACGAGACAAAACATCAGGATAAGCTGAAAAACCTGAATGCAGAGCAGAAGATACAGGAAGTAGAAGAGTTAAAGAAGAATCTGACATTTCAGCAGACGTTTTTTACCAGAGCAAAATCACAAAGTGAAGCTGGTGTGAAAACAGAGGAGAAATCAGTCACATCAACCAGTTATTTACTGAGGGAGAGTTTCTGAAGAGCTGCATGATGAAGCTGTGACACGTCTTGTGTTTAACAGGAGATATTTTTATGGAGAGCAAAATATTTTAAGTTATTTAAAGTTTAAGGTTATTTTATTTTTAATAAAATGGCATAAGAGCAAATAAATCTGATTGTTTTAATTTGTTGTTTTAACGTTTACTTGAAAGCTAAATTTTTATTTATTTGTTCAGGGTTTTTTTGCAGCATGTTCATATTTCTAACTTGTATAATTTTGACAGGATATATTTTTATGAAGAGCTATTTATTTAAAGTTTAAGTTGATTTATTCTGGAATAATATTCCTGTCTGTATTTATTCATATTTATGTTAAAAAAAAAAACATTGTTTAAGTGTGTTCAATAAATGTTTATCCTGTTCGGCCCGCGACCTAAAGTGCGCTTTGAGTTTTGCCCCCCTGTGCAATTGAGTTTGACATAGATAAATATCATTAATTATTAATAATAACATATTATTAAAGGTAAATTAAACTAATTTGTTATTTCAGAAGTGTGTATCAAACTGGTAGCCCTTCACATTAGTCGGTACCCAAGAAGTAGCACTCGGTGTCAAAAAGGTTGGTGACCCCTGGTGTAGCGTAATGCATGCACTTGAAAAATATGAAAGATTTACGATTCTGTTGATGATGTTAATATAGAAGAGAGAGAAGCATGAAAAATTATGCTGAGTGCCGAGCTTGCAAAAAAACTACCTTAATGCACAATAACATCCTAGAAAAGCTTAAATGTTCGTGTAGTTCATTTTACCTGAATTTTCTCGAAGTTTATTTCTAGAGAATATCCGTGCCGCGATCTACAGTAAAACTCCTCAAGAATTAAAAACTCTGTGGCTGGATGAGTAAGGATGAAGATAAAGCGCATGATTGGCCAAGGAAAGATGGAAAGGTGGAAAGCTGGTGAACGGCATTGGCCGAACAAAGACGGACAAAGTCGCACCATTGGCTGAGGAAAGATGGAGAATTCGTGCTGATTAGCCGTCTTTACAAGACACACAGTACACAAGTTGCACCACAGAGACTTTGGCGTTGTTTTGTTTGGTAATTTTGAAAGCTACATTGGCACTGATTGTCCTTAAACCGCTAGTCAGTAGCCGGCGTGTGTTCTGCATGAGGCCCATGTGCTAGTGTTTTGCTGGAGCAGGTCAACAAAGGTGATGTCTCCTGCTGGATCAGTCAGTAGAGCATGAGACTCTTAACCTCAGGGTATTTCATTCCTTTCACACAATGAGCAATAAAAAGCTTTTGCACTGGCGCACTGAGAAGGCAAAAGTTTATATTCCTCTTGGGGACACCTTTCTGACGAGCACCGCCGAATCCGGTGGTCCTAATTAAGACGCTGATAATCGTTAGAGTGTGTGTATGTGGTGATGTGACCCCACATGTTAAAAACCTCACTTTTGTCAAACAGGGTGTCTTAGCTCTCAGTTCAAGACAATTTTGCAGGCACCTTTCACACTGCACTGCCTCAATAAACCACCGTAGAGGCATTATTTAAAGACGCACCACCTGCCAGCAACAGTCAGTCGTGTCTCCACTCACAACTCTTAATCTCAGGGTCGTGGGTTCGTGCCCATGTTGGATGAGGACAGCTATTGCAGTGACATGCTGAGATGATAACGGTTTCTTTTCAGAGTTTATTTATATATTTGTATTTTGCTAATAAAATGCACTTAAATGCACTCAATGGGTTTAGTTTTCACAGACTGCAATTTCAGCAATAAAAACAAATTTTTCTAAAAAAGGAAATAAATTACTTGTTTATTCTTATTTTCTCTTGTATATTTAGTGTCGCTCATTAATAAAGAAAAAAATGCATCTTATCCGATTACTCGATTAATCGATTGGACTAATGGGTAGAAAACTTGATTACTTAACGAATCAATAGCTGCACCCCCAAATATAACTACTAAATATAGTTATTGTTGTGTGTGTGTGTGTGTGTGTGTGTGTGTGTGTGTGTGTGTGAGGGGTATGTGCTTGTCAGATGATCCTCTATATAAAACACAGAGATTTGATTACAAGCTTAAACTCTGGAGACCTGCAGGTGGGGGAGACATTAAGGCTAAAGACAGAGTTGAGGAGGAAAGGAGTGCGCAGAGCTGGTGATCAGGAAGAGAAGGATCCAGACAGAGCTGGACTGGGACAAAAAATCAGCCTGGCATTTTGGCCAAGATCGGCCCACCACATACGATTACAAACACGTCCTTGAATATGTATTCCAACTCCTAATCCATAAAAGCACTGAAGCCATATAATAACAGGTAAGAAAGCCAATGCCATCAACTAATTAAGCAGATAAAAGATTAGGATGATAAGTAGTAGATGTAACAGTATGAGGTGTGTCGGCCCAGCAGGAAAATGCCAGATGCCAGTCCACTCCTGAATCCAAGTCCAGAAGAGATAGGGAAATGGACAGACTTCCTCCTGATACACTCCTTCATGCTCTGGCTAAATGTAGGCTTGTCAAGTCAAGTTTATTTCTATAGCGCTTTTCACAACAGACATTGTCTCAAAGCAGCTTTACAGAAATGAACAGTTAAGGTGAATGGTGTGTATTTATCCCTGATGAGCAGCCATGGCGACTGAGAACTGGAGTATAAGATTATAAGTAATGTTCTTTCTACAGACTTTATGGTTATAAAACTAGGAGCTACTGAGCTCAACATTTGTGATCATCACAGTTCCAGCACCAGCTTCTCCATGCCAGAACCAATAAACACTCCAGGAGGTCCAATGTCAAAATATATATCTTGTATATTTAGTGGTCTGAGGGTTTGAAAGCAGTGAGTGAAGGAAATTCACCAGAACTACGAACACACACTACAGTAATCACATTAAGGGTACGTAATTTCTCTATTATGGCAAACATCCAGTTCACTCAGTGTGTGAAGTGTGACATGTTTAGTCAGTCTTTCTCCGTTGTTAGCGATAATTTTATCTGTGAGAAGTGTAAGCTAGTTTGCTCTTTAACGGAGAAGATCTTAGCATTAGAGGAGCGCATCCAGAGTCTAGAGAGAAGTAGTGAGTGTGAGAGCAGTCCAAGTTCAGCAGGGGAAAGTCTGGATGCCCTAGGTGAAGGTACTATTCCCCCGACTCCGGCATTAGAGCCCTCGCAGCGGGGCGAATGGGTGACGACTCGGCATACTCGCAAAGCCAAAGCTAACGCTAAGGCTCGCCGACGGGAGCACCATTCCTCTCGCTCGCGTGTCCAACAGGTTTGCTCTCCTCAGTGAAGCACCCGCTGAGAAACCTGAAAGAGCTCTGGTTTTAGGAGACTCCATTCTGAGGCACGTGAAATTAGCTAGACCTTTAGGGGCACCAGCAGCACAGGTTATGTGTATACCGGGAGCCAGGGCGCGGACATAGCAGGTCAGCTTAGATTCTTAGGAAAGCACAGGTTCTCTAAGATAGTTTTTCACACAGGAGCTAATGATATACGCCGACAGTCAGAGGTTACTAAGAGTAATATTATAGAGGTGTGTAAATTAGCGAAGGCAATGTCCGATGCTGTAGTATGCTCTGGCCCCATCCCAATGCGACGTGGCGATGTAGCCTACAGCAGGTTATGGTCGCTGAACTGCTGGATGTCCGAGTGGTACTCAAAAACAATGTGGGCTTCATTAATAATTGGAGCATTTTTGAGGGCAAGGCTGGCCTGTTAGGGCGGACGGTATCCATCCCACCGGGAAGGTGCTGCTCTCATTTCTTGCAGTATAGGTCATAGTCTCAGAACAGCACTAGTTAACAAGTGACTGTCTAGAGCCAAGGCCAGGGAGCAGACAGACAGGCTAAACCAACCGTCTGCTAGCTGCACAGAGTCGTCACTCAGGATCCACCATATTGAGACTGTGTCTGTCCCCCGAGCAAAACCAAAATATAGGAATTATCAGAAAGTCTGTTTAAGTAACCTGATTAACATTAAATTAAATAGGACTGAACGCACAGCCAGCACCTCTGATCTAAAAATAGGATTGTTGAATATTAGATCTCTCACGCCAAAAGCGCTTACTATAAACGAAATTATTACCGACCAGGAGTTTAATATAATGTGTTTGACAGAAACGTGGATTAAATCGAATGAATATGTAGCATTAAATGAGGCGAGTCCTCCTGGGTATAGTTACATACACCAACCCCGTCTAAATGGCAGAGGAGGTGGAGTAGCAGCTATTTATAATAATAATCTAAACGTCACACAAAAGACTAAACACAAATGTAAAACATTTGAAGTTCTTTACGCCAACATAAAATATTCAGTGTCCGAAAGCAGGTCAAGTCAGTTAATTCCACTAATTATTATTTATAGACCCCAGGGCCCTACTCTGATTTTCTGATAGAATTTGCAGATTTCATTACAAATCTAGCTACTTCTTTAGACAAAGCATTAATTGTTGGAGACTTTAATATTCATTTTGATAATCAGGAAGACTCCTTAAGAGCAGCAGTTGTGTCCATTCTAGATTCAGTCGGAATTAATCAGAATGTTATAGGACCCACTCATAGTGGTGGACACACTCGATTTGTTGTTAACATTTGGATTAAAAATAAAAAACTTAGTCATAATTCCACAGTCTGAAGCTATTTCAGACCATTATCTCATCTCGTTTAAAATTTGCCTTAGTCATTGCATTTCTCGTCACCACGTTACCGTGTTAAGCGTACTTTCACGTCAGCTACAGCAGCGCGTTTATTAATAATCTTCCGATATTACGATATTAGATAGATCTCCGTCAGACCCGCAGAGCTCGACTGGGCCACTGAACATCTAGAAACAACGTTACGTTATACTCTAGATGATGTAGCTCCCCTTAAGACCAAAATGATCAGGAAGAAAAAATTAGCACAGTGGTATAATGATCATACGCGCACCTTAAAACAGACCACTCGAAAACTAGAACGTAAATGGCGTCAAACAAAATTAACAGTATTTCAAATAGCATGGAAGGAGAGCCTCCTAAATTATAGAAAATCTCTTAGTGCTGCCAGATCAGCATATTTCTCCACCCTCATAGAAAATAACAAGCATAATCCTAGATTTTTATTCAGCACGGTAGCAAAATTAACAGGGAATAAAAGCACTACACTAACATGCACACCATCAATAGGTAGTAATGATTTCATGAACTTTTTTAATAATAAAATTGAAAACATCAGGCAAGAAATCCAGACGGTTAATATAAATCCAAATTATTTTACAAGTAACCCTGTAGACAGCAGTGTCACTATAGCAGACAATCAATTACAAAGCTTCACTCCTATTCATGAGAGTGACTTAATTTCATTAATCTCCTCATCAAAATCATCAACCTGCCTTCTCGATCCCTTGCCTACAAGTTTCTTTAAACAGATAGCTCCAGAGGTAATCAAACCTGTTTTAAAAATAATTAACTCTTCCATTAGCACTGGTTATGTACCTAAATCCTTCAAACTGGCAGTTATCCACCCCCTTATTAAGAAACCTGACCTTGACCCATGTCAGTTGTCCAACTACAGACCGATATCAAATCTCCCCTTTATATCCAAAATTTTAGAAAAGGTTGTAGCACAGCAGTTATGCTCACATCTGCTTATGAATAACATTTTGAAATGTATCAGTCAGGATTTCGGCCTCATCATAGCACAGAGACGGCGCTAGTTAAGGTGGTAAATGACCTGTTATTGGCCTCTGATCAGGGTTTTGTCTCCTTACTTGTTTTGCTCGACCTTAGTGCAGCTTTTGACACCATTGATCACACTATACTGCTTGCTAGACTTGAGAACGTTGTAGGAATAAAGGAACAGCTCTCTCTTGGCTCAGGTCTTATTTGACTGATCGCTATCAGTTTGTGGATGTAAATGGTGAGTTCTCCACACTCTATGAGGTAAAGTTTGGTGTTCCTCAAGGATCTGTCTTGGGCCCACTGCTTTTCTCTTTATATATGCTGCCTCTTGGTGAAATCATTCATAAACATGGGATTCGCTTCCATTGCTATGCTGATGACACACAGCTGTATATTTCAGCAAAGCCAGATGAGAGATCAGCTTAACAATGTTGAGAAGTGTGTAAAGGACATTAGACAGTGGATGCTTAATAACTTTCTTCTGCTCAACTCAGATAAGACGGAAGTACTTTTACTAGGACCACATGCAGCTAGAAATAAACTTTCCGATTATGTAGCATCTCTGGATGGTGTTTCTGTTTCAGCATGTACGGCTGTCAAAGACCTTGGTGTGATTATTGACCCGAGTCTTTCCTTTGAGTCTCACGTGAATAATATCACCAGAATCGCCTTCTTTCACCTTAGAAATATTGCTAAGATTAGAAATATGATGTCGTTACAGGATGCAGAAAAACTAGTTCATGCTTTTGTTACTTCTAGATTAGACTACTGTAACGCTTTACTGTCTGGGTGTGCGAGTAAGTGCATAAATAAGCTTCAGTTAGTCCAGAATGCAGCAGCAAGGGTCCTCACTAGATCTAGGAAATATGACCACATCACCCCTGTTTTAATTAGTCTACACTGGCTCCCAATCAAATCTCGCATTGATTATAAAATATTACTACTGACGTATAAAGCACTTAACGGTCTCGCACCGCAGTATCTGAGTGAACTTCTGTACCAGTATGATCCTCCACGCCTACTTAGATCAAAAGGTGCTGGCTATCTGTTGGTTCCTCAAATAATGAAGACTACAGCAGGGGGCAGATCTTTCTCTAAAAAAAAGCCCCACAGTTATGGAACAGCCTTCCAATCAGTGTTCGGGACTCAGACACAGTCTCAGTGTTCAAGTCGAGGTTGAAAACTTATTTATTTAGTCAAGCCTTTTATCAGTAGATCTTTCTTAGGTAAAGGCACAGATCTGGAGGGCGCATGGATATAGAGTGTTTGGTGAACTGGTATATTTGTATGCTGTCGTCCCCTCACATTCACACGTTCACTCAGGTTTGTTGAACGGTGGTGTGGTGGGTCGTCTCTTATCCCAGAGATCCCTCGTGTCTGTGTTACCTTCTGGTTCTCTCTTTTAGTTATGCTGCCATAGCGAGTCTTGACGGAGTCCAAACTGCACAGTGACATTAACTCTTATACACCAATAGTTACACTTAATAATCCATATCCTTCTCTTCCCGTCACCCTCTCTCTCTCTCTCTCTCTCTCTCTCTCTCTCTCTCTCGGTCGAGTTAAACATGCTCCTGAGGCTCCAGTGACCACTGTTCCTGCCCCTCTCCTCCGTGGATCTTCACACTTCTGTGCAGCTCGGGACGGTCTCTCATCAACACCTTGGGTGGTTCCATGTAATTCCGGAGTAGAACGGTGCTTTTGAGGACGGATTGGACTGTAGTTGGTGTCAGCGGTCTGCTGCACTGACTGGAGTGCAGTTTGCTTCTGATCATCATCACTGTACCCGCAACTTTGCATATATGCTTCAAATGGACATTTGGTGCAACCCAGATGAGGATGGGTTCCCTCTTGAGTCTGGTTCCTCTCAAGGTTTCTTCCTTTGCCATCTCGGGGAGTTTTTCCTTGCCACAGTTGCTCATCGGGGACAAACATACTTACAAAGAACATATTTACATTTAATCACCACATTATCCGTGTAAAGCTGCTTTGAGACAATGTTCATTGTTAAAAGCGCTATACAAATAAAAATAAATTGAATTGAATTGAATAGTGTCGCTCATTAATAAAGAAAAAATGCTTCTTATCCGATTGGACTAATGAGTAGAAAAGTGCCCCAAATATAATTACTAAATATAGATATTGTTGTGTGTGTTTGTGTGTGTGTGTGTGTGTGTGTGTGTGTGTGTGTGTGTGTGTTTTGTTGTTAATGTTGTGTCCTTGTAGGTCTGGACTTCACTCACAGATACTGAAGAAGCTTTAACTGAATATTAAACTTGTGCTGGTTTCTCCTCCACAGCTGGAACTTGAGCTGCAGCTGGTTTCTTCTCCACAGCTGGAACTTGAGCTGGATGTGGGTGGACTCTGGATGTGGTGGTTCCTCTCAGTCTCGCGCTCCTTACGAGATTAAAGTGTTGATGGAGCTGTAACACAACAGAGACACTGCTCTTACACACTGCTGTTGGTCTTTATGCCGACATCAGCAAAATTACCCCTGATGCTGACTGAAATCCCCTCATATGACCAAACACACACTTTATATTAATAGATTACACTTTACTGCTGTTAAAAAGTTTGCCGTCCATAACTTTTTGTCTCTGTCTTGTAACTGAAAACCTTCAGGAGAGACGTCATGTCAACACACAATTCATATCTAACAGATCTAATACAGGACTTTAGTAAAAAAAAAGTTTGGTCTAAAGGGTCTACTATATTCTACTACTACACTGTTTGTAACATCTGGACAGTCGCACTGGACATCGTGAGGATTCAATTAAAACTGTGCAAACAAACACTAAATCTAAAAGCGGCAAATAACAGCATTTGTACACCAATGCATATGTTTTTCTTTTTTTTTCATTAAATCTGTTAACTTATCTGTTCTCAAACGTGATTTACTGCGGCTTTACTGCGTTCAAATGCTTATTTTCATTTTTTGTATATATTTAATTTATGCAAATATCATTTCATTATTACACAAAATTTAATTCATTATATATTCTAGATGTTTATATCATAAAAAATGTTGTATAATATTTGATATAGATTTATTAAGTGTTTGTCAACTTAGCATCTGTAAAATACAATACAAATATTGATTTACACAAATTGCTTCATCTTTCATACTCAAATAATTTTTTTGGTTTAGTGTTTTTTACAGAAAGAAGAAATCCAACATGAGTGAATGTGTTCAAGGTGAAATCCCACATGCACTCGTCAACAAGCAGCTACTATAAACTTTAATATGTCTAAATTAAAGATTGTTAAACTCAATATGTGATTTTTGCATTCGTTTAAAGTACATTTTATATAAATAAATAAATAAATAAATAATGAATTAGTATTTTATACAGTTATAATAAGCAAAACATCTCATTATAAAACTTTGTTTTTTATCCAATAATTGTGAAAAAATCATTAGATTAAATGATTACCAAAATAATATTTAGTTGCAATATTTATAATATTAATAATAATTATAATTAATATTTGTTTTATTATTATAGAAAAACAAATCACCCATAAAAGCCTCAAACAGGTGGAAAGGCGATCAGGACCATCGGGACCGGATTGAAGAGAAGAAAAGCGATCTGTTCCTCATTCATTGTCTAATCCTTATCATTAACATTACATTTATAGACTTGCAGGAAAAGCCGATGAATTTGACTAAAAAAAATAAAATAAAAAAATAAAAGAGCGATAAAATTTCCAGAAATGTTGCAGTAAACAGAAATGGACCTTTCGGCTAATGGTGTAGGAGACATCATCATTAGCTTCATGCTAGCCGGGTTTGCTAGCGCTGTTTTTGTGTTAACTAGTTTCTTAGAATATTTGACTAAAAACTGACCAAAAAGACAAATACATTCTATTATTCTTTATTAAGATATTTATAATTAATTTATAGCTCACTAAATGTAGAATATTTAACCTGAGGATGAAACCTATTGAAGCTAAGATTAGTTAGCTGGCTAGTTAGCCTACCTCAGTGGTTTTCAAAGTGTGGGACTCGATGTTGCAAAGAGAATAAAACCCATAAAGTCTAGAAAGTCACCGTTGCAGGGGTCTTACAGTCGCTCCATCCCGGCAGAGGGTCTTCATCCTCCACCTGGAACACGGAGATTCTCCCGGAGCTCATTACTGATGATGCAGAGTAGTGATGAGTCGGTTATGAACGATTCCTTAATTCTGAACGAGTCTTTAATGTGACTCAGAAGAACGATTCGTCTCAAAGAGTCATTCTTCATTTTCTACTGGACGCGTGTGAGTAAAGCATCGCAAAATCTCCGTAGGTTATGTAGAGGAACTAAATTACGGAAGCGCATTGCATTCACAGAGAAAAAAAAATTCACAGGAAGGAATCTCATAATTATGAGATACTAAGTCATAATTATGAGATACTAAGTCATAATTATGAAATAAGGATCTCATAATTATGAGATAAGTTGGAGCAGTCTGTGGCAGGGGAGCGTTTTAGCGCATAACACCGGATCAGTCAGAACATGTAACATATATTAGTAGTCAATGTTAAAATATAATATTAATAATAATAATAATAATAATAATAATAATAATAATAATAGTTATTGCCCTGTATCTGTTAACTGAAGCAAGATTTACGTAACTAAATTCATTATCAGGAGGGGCAGGTCAGTGAGGAAATGTTAAGTAGCTAATTAAACTAATATAATGTTAGACTTTTATTATGATCAAACAAAACTTTATTCTTAGCGAGGTTTTCTATGTGATCTACGATGCCCGTGATGCCTTTTCTGATCAGAGAACAATCACACAGCACACAGAATGGCATATATGTTCTTCTTTAGTTTAATGCAAATAACAGACGAGTATATATACACACACACTAAAAAAATACCTGAGCTAAATCTGTTCCTGATTGGGTAAGAAGACAATAATAAACGGAGCTTTGTGAGCCCAGATAAAGACTTCCTGTATACCTTACATACTCACATCATAAAGACCCTAAAGACACTGAACAGATAACAGGAATGTGTTTAGAGAACCAGTGTGAGAACCATCTTACCACTAACATATACAGTCATCAAGCTATACCATACTGATAGCTTTTACATCTCCATTGTTGCGCAATGAGGCGCTTCCGAGCAAAAAATGCAGTAACGTCAGATCCGATGTTATGTGCTAAAACACTCCCCTGCCACAGATCCCCCAACTTATCTCATAATTATGAGATAATAAGTCATAATTACGAGATACGAAGTCATAATTATGACATACTAAATCATAATTATGAGATCCTTGCTGTGAATTTTTCTTTGTGAATGCAATGCGCTTCTGCACAAAATGACTTTAAAAAGTTCAGTTTATTTTATTGAATGAGATTCAAAGAACCGATTCAATAAAATGATCCGATCTTCCCATCACTTTTACAGCAACGGCGCGCTGATCCTAGAAGCTCCGCCTCTCCGGTAGCGTCCGCGTCCCTGATTAGTGCATCAATTTTCCATTACGCACCAATCAATAGACACCAAAACAGATGTACAAGCCACAAATCCACGCCCCGTTTCCATGGAAACCAGTACACAAACAATCTCTTTTTCTGGCGACAGGACAATCAAGACTGCTTGTGGAAATTTCTCGAAATATTTAATAAAAACACACTTTATATACAAACATTTTGAAGATGCAGGACACAAACAAGTAAGTTTCTTTCACTGTTTTTACTTTATTTATACTGATTATTTTCCTGTAATATCACATTCCCAATGTATTATCTATGCTGTAGAATTGTCTGTGTCATGTGAATTAATCACATTTTGTTCATATTAGAGCAAAGAGAGCTGCATCAGACATGCCACCACCCAGTGCTGCTAAAAAGCCTCGACTTGATGCTGCACCTCACAAACACACAACACAATCCCTCATCACTAGTGCATTAGAAACACTGCAGGATTCCTGTGATGATGTTTTATCTCCAAACTGGATTGATGCACTACTTAAAGAAAACTGTGAACTTCCTTCTCTGACAGATGAAGAAAAATCTGTCATTTCCAGGTTTTGTGTAAACGAGGTCAGTGATTATCTTCTGTTTTATTTAGTGTGCATTCAATTCTTTAGCTGTGGATTTGAGTTTTCTCATTTTTAATAGTCAATCCATAATTCACTGGTCCTGATGTTCTGAAATTGAACAGTAGATATGATTTGTCATGTAAAATGTTTACTTCTGGTTTTGGTTTATGCAAAGTCGAGTAGTTTTCCTAAACCTAATCTACAGTCAAGTCTTAACTCCCTAATATTTGTATTACAGGGAGTGCAGAATTATTAGGCAAGTTGTATTTTTGAGGATTAATTTTATTTGAGGATTTAATTTGAACAACAACCATGTTCTCAATGAACACAAAAAACTCATTAATATCAAAGCTGAATATTTTTGGAAGTAGTTTTTAGTTTTAGCTATTTTAGGGGGATATCTGTGTGTGCAGGTGACTATTACTGTGCATAATTATTAGGCAACTTAACAAAAAACAAATTTATACCCATTTCAATTATTTATTTTTACCAGTGAAACCAATATAACATCTCAACATTCACAAATATACATTTCTGACATTCAAAACCAAACAAAAACAAATCAGTGACCAATATAGCCACCTTTCTTTGCAAGGACACTCAAAAGCCTGCCATCCATGGATTCTGTCAGTGTTTTGATCTGTTCACCATCAACATTGCGTGCAGCAGCAACCACAGCCTCCCAGACACTGTTCAGAGAGGTGTACTGTTTTCCCTCCTTGTAAATCGCACATTTGATGATGGACCACAGGTTCTCAATGGGGTTCAGATCAGGTGAACAAGGAGGCCATATCATTAGATTTTCTTCTTTTATACCCTTTCTTGCCAGCCACGCTGTGGAGTACTTGGACGTGTGTGATGGAGCATTGTCCTGCATGAAAATCATGTTTTTCTTGAAGGATGCAGACTTCTTCCTGTACCACTGCTTGAAGAAGGTGTCTTCCAGAAACTGGCAGTAGGACTGGGAGTTCAGCTTGACTCCATCCTCAACCCGAAAAGGCCCCACAAGCTCATCTTTGATGATACCAGCCCAAACCAGTACTCCACCTCCACCTTGCTGGCGCCTGAGTCGGACTGGAGCTCTCTGCCCTTTACCAATCCAGCCACGGGCCCATCCATCTGGCCCATCAAGACTCACTCTCATTTCATCAGTCCATAAAACCTTAGAAAATCAGTCTTGAGATATTACTTGGCCCAGTCTTGACGTTTCAGCTTGTGTGTCTTGTTCAGTGGTGGTCGACTTTCTGCCTTTCTTACCTTGGCCATGTCTCTGAGTATTGCACACCTTGTGCTTTTGGGCACTCCAGTGATGTTGCAGCTCTGAAATATGGCCAAACTGGTGGCAAGTGGCATCTTGGCGGCTGCACGCTTGACTTTTCTCAGTTCACGGGCAGTTATTTTGCGCCTTGGTTTTCCACACGCTTCTTGCGACCCTGTTGACTATTTTGAATGAAACGCTTGATTGTTCATGGTAACAGCATGGCCAAGTGTTTTCTCCCAAAACAGCCCTTTATGCAGAGCTATTCACATCGTGTGCAAAATGAAGGCATACGGAAAGATTTATTACTTGCTCAGCAAATATCTGCACTGGCATATGGTAAGTAGCTGATTCTCATCACAACAGTCACCAGAACAGTCATTAAACATCGTTTTTCACCTGGACTTTTCATGTGTTTTACAGCATTCTTAATCTACTTTTAATTTCCAATGTCCATGTGATCTATGAAGCAAATTCATTATAAATTCATGTTGAATTAAATCAATACGTATTTTTTATTTCTTCTTAATTCAAGCAAAAAGTGTTACAGGACATCACTATTTTAGTCTTTTATTATTAGTGTGAGTAAACGCTGATAACCAGCAGCAAAGAAACTGCACTTAACTCCAGCGTTAATGACGCTGTTTATGACAAAAATGATCAGATCAGTACAATAAACATGCAATCAAATAAATCTGTTTCATAATATACTAATAAAGGAAGTGATATAGAACCATGTGACACTGTGCTCAATACTGAATAAAGAAATTAACTTTGTGTCTTAAATTCCCTACTCATGTACTATTCTAGAGCATTATTTACCCCTGCTACTGTCTGATACATAAACCCTTAAGTAACGTGTGCTGTTTTGCATGTGTATTTAAAATCTTGGGGTCATTTGGAGGTCATTTTCTAGGACTTCTCCTTACATAAGAGTAATAAATGGAGGTTATAAAAAGAGCAGAATGCACAGTTACAGCTCTACCTCAGTATTTCAATCATCTGCACTTGTGATTGGTTGTGACCTTTCAGTTATGATCATATTATTGTAAACATTGTTTCATTGATCTGGTTTTTTAAAAAAATATGTATTTTCTGCCAGGAGCCTCCTGGAGACATCTACAGAACCATCACCAGCACACTGAAAGCTGTACTGAAAGACAAAAATCTGACATTCCAGAAGAGCAGTTGGTATGGTGATGATCTCTGTCCTGCTGCCTGGACCTTCTCTGTGCAAGACCGTCTCCCATGTTATACGGTACTGAATGTGAAACTGCTTCAATGTGTTTAATTCTCATCTTTCTAGTTTTTTAAACATTAGTTTAATTGCAAACCGGCAAATGTGAGACTCATATGAGACAGTGTGTGTCCCAAATACTGCAATTTTTCCATTCTTGTTGCATAAACTTACAATTGATGGTATTCTATTACTTCCACAAAAACACTTAATATGTCCAATTTTTTATTTATCAGAAAAAGTGTTTGGCTCATCTTGAATACTTGGCTGAAACAAACACAAACGGAGGAAACAAAGTTCAGAAACGTCTCTGTAGCAGCAATTTTCAGGCTACTTGGTAAGTTTCCTGTAAATCCTGTTTTAGAGCATTATCCCACATTATTCTTCTGTTTATCACTCATGTTCTTTGTCCATCTCAAACAGGGCGACTTGGCCAACAAGGCCTTAAGGAGAATCTGGCAGCATCAGTCGAGGATCTGGCAAAAATCATTACTGAGTTTGGGAGACAAAAAGGTATCACTAAAGGATCAGATAAACAAGTCCTTTATCAATCTTTATCTTTATTTTCTGATTTTTAGTTCTCTATCAACAGGAAAGTGCTTCAGCAAGTCCTAATTTTATGATGGATTTTGTGTCCAGATTTGCCATGGGAGGTGCAGCTCGCTGTGGTTTATGCCACTTATGGTTAATAGATTACATTTATAATTTTGTACATAAATAAATAAAATACATAATAGATCTGCACAGTGTTATTGATTGTCTCTTTACAGTGGCGGGTCGTGCATTTTACACCCAATCATCTGCCTTCAGTCCCAATCATCCTCTTAATCACATCAATATGATGCCACAGCTGTAAAAACCATCATTATTATACAGCATATAATACATGCAGTATAACAGAGCGCATGCAGATTCTTGTGCATTTTTCTTACATTACAGTTTTCATGGTCTTTTGAAATTAAGTCAAATTGTGTGTTTTTGTACAGATACTACAAAGAAAATGCAAAAGTATAAATCGCTCATGACAAAACTTTACAACTGTTGTGATCTGTTTGGGTTGACCTTTAT
>NC_060886.1:27520651-27570651 GCF_014805685.1 Silurus meridionalis
CTGGCAGAGTAATGAAAATACTTCACCATGTACAGTAATTGGGTGACAGTAGGTGGCACAATAATGACATTGTTTATTCATGACAATAGAATTAATGACTTCAACTTTAATGAAAAACAAACACAAAGGTAAATGAGAGAGATCTCAAAGTGAGCTACCTAGTAGCTGAACTCGTTACCTAATCAAAAAAAGCCCCACACTGTGGCAGAGACATTAATGCTACCTGCCTGTCAACAAGATGCTCGGCCCTGACGCAGTTAAAGAAATAGCTAAAGTTCCTCTCAGATTACACAATTACCAGACGTATTGATGAAACTAAAAACAGAGAGACACTGAGAGCTGCTGAGCAAAAGCTTTGTAAAGAAAATAAATAAAAACAGTTCATATTCAGAAAGGGGAAAAAATTATGTAATGTCGTATATATGTAATGTAATGTTATTTAACTTTACAGGAAAATTTTTAAAGATGGTTTCTGTTGTTTTTCGTGTTGTTTACGTTAAAAATGAATCAATACATAAAAATACACAAATTATTAAATACATTCGGGCGCAGATGCAAGAAAAAAAGAAGAAAAAAAAGCAACCTCTAGGCTACGCGGCAGGCCGGGTGATGACGTCAATCAATAGGTCCCTGCAGACTCTGTACAAGTCCAATGATTAGGCTAGAACTTTGAACAAACCCTGCATTGATTCATCAGTTTACAGACATAGTGGGCGTGGTCAACAAACAGCAGGTAATTCATCACATCGGACCTTTTTTTTTTTTTTTTTTTTGTGTTGTGTATCTTAGCAACTGTAGTAAACAAACCAGCGGCTAATATTCACGAGGGGGAAAAGTTTATTCATTTTGTTTGCAGCTCGTCAAAAGGTAAAGTTCTCTCTTTTTCTCTCTCTTTCTCTCTGTCTCTCTCTCGATAGATAGATAGATAGATAGATAGATAGATAGATAGATAGATAGATAGATAGATAGATAGATAGATAGATAGATAGATAGATAGATGTTAATTGTTAGATTTTAGTAACATGTTTTTGTATTTCTGCAGTAATAAACAGACAAATGGCTTCAGTCAGTAATTTTGGTGACGGCCCCTGGAACCCTACAGTAGAAAGGTATGTGTGCGCGCGTGTGTGTTGAGCACATGTGTACTAGCTTAGCAAAACCTAAGTTCCTTACGTATCTCTCTCTCTCTCTCTCTCTCTCTCTCTCTCTCGCTCTGTCTCTCTCTCTCTCTCTCTCTCTCTCTCTCTCTCTCTCTCTCTCTCTCTCTCTCTCTCTCTCTCTCTCTCTCTCTCTCTCTCTCTCTCTCTCTCCCTCTCTCTCTCTCGCTCTGTCTCTCTCTCTCTCTCTCTCTCTCTCTCTCTCTCACAGGATTCCCAGAAGGACAAATGAAAGGGGAGATGCTCCCAGAATAAACAGAACTGATGCTGATGCCATCAGGCACAATAATATAATTGGACCTCCACAGAATCCAGACCGAAGTAAGTTTCTCTTCAATGTGTGAATAAGTGTGTGAATGAACATTTTAGAGATCACACCATAAATGTATTTGTAATCATGTATCATTTCGTCATGCTGGAATTCATACATTTTATTTTGTGTTAAATGTGTCTTTTCTTCCTTTGCAGTTAATGTTGTTCCTGTCAGGATCATTCGGAACAGACATTAGAGTCCAGACACATGTACTGTAAGTATCTCCTCAAAGCAGATGCTGTTATAGAACCTCACTGTGAACGAGTGTGTGAATGAGTGTGTTAGATTTTATTCAGCTAATGAACATGTGATTGTGTATCATTTCATAACGTGTGAATTTGTACGTTAAGAGTAGAATTAGTCTAAGTTACAGATGTTACATATTTGTTTCACATGAAAATACAGTGAGCTGATATGTGAATAATGCTGTGGCTGCATTCTGAAGACTTGGTGCTTCTTGCGCCTGCTGTTGAAGTGTGTGACGTATTTCTTGTTGTTTTTCAGATTCTTTAAATGAGGTGTATGGTTCAACCACCTCCAGACCTTCAGCATCGCCTAAAGATGAAAGAACACAAAAAATGATTTCTTAAATTTTTTAATCAGATTTAAAAACAATAACAACAAACATAAAAAAAAACCCTGTGTCTCTGTTTGTGTTACTCCCCATTCTACTGGATCCACTGCATGGAGTTTACAGGGTTGCACTCGAAACTTCAGATCCCAGGAGATGTAAAGGCTAAAACTAACACACACACACACGCACACGTGCGCACACACACGCACGCACAGAAACCCTCACCACCACCTCAATCCATCAAACGCATATAGAAAATAATCTCCTAAAATGTTTAATCAGATTTAATAATAATAACAAAAATATAAATAAACCCTGTGCCTCTTTTGCTAATATATACATCATTTTTAAATATTATTTATACTGTTGTGTGTTCGCATGTATTATATTTTGTTATTTGACATTTTTGTAGCTTTTCCGGTAATTAAAAATTAAAAAGTTCATATAACAGTGACTTGTGAATTATTCTGTGAACTCGCAGCGTCTTCTGTGTTGCCTGTCCAGAGTAAAAACAACCCTATATATTCACAATTCAAGTTTCAGTGACACATCAAATAATGTCGCAGTTAAAATAAGTTTAAACCAATGTTATTTGTATGAGAGGATCATGGAAATATATTTTGAGTTCAAACAAAGACGACTATTGTCACAGCCATTTGTTGGTCAAAATGACCACCATAAACGATGCTTACCACAGTGAGACTAAACTATCATTTACTCACGTATGGGTAGGACTTGGAAAACATCTGGAACGTCAGTGCCAGTACTCTGCAAGAGGGAGGCTCATGGCATTTTGACATCAAATCAAAATAAGAACCAACAACAATTAGCTTTTTAACACCCAAACAGGAACTTGATCCCTGGACCCTCAGGGTTAAAGTCTGATGCTCTACCGACTGAGCTATCCAGGCTCTGCGCACATGTCTGCTGTTGCGTCACCTGGCCTCACTAAAATATTTGTCTCTGTGCTTGCTCAGAGAGGGTGAATCTCAGGGGTTTCTTGAAACTTTCTCCAATTGTTAAATGTGCCTTTCTTGTAAGAAGCCCACAATGAAAGTTATCCCCTATTTCATGTCCAACAGCAGTGTTCAAGGAGCTCCTTTGCCAATCTTTGTCCATTGTCTAACACATAGCATCAGCTTTTTGAAAACAAACTTGACATTTCATCACAGACCAAATGACTGACACTAAGTTCATTATTTCACTGTATGGTGTAAAAGATTGTTTCCTGTACATATGAAAACTAACTCCTGAATCTTAATTACACCAACAATCAGGGACTTCAAAAGCGGAAAATGTCAGAGCCTGCAACATGACCATCAGACTTAATCTGTCATTACAACCGTGACGAGAAAAATGCAAAGCCAACTCTGTGCCATGAGGCGGGTTCATGCAGCGACTCAGACCTCGTGGCGCAACGGTAGTGCGTCTGACTCCAGATCAGAAGGTTGCGTGTTCAAGTGAGGTCATGGTTGCAGGGCTTTTGCTTTTTGGCCTCTTTTAGCAGCTGCTCGATCTTTGATTGTCTAATTTGGAGACTAAATTTGTCCAAAGTGGAGTCTGTCTCATCAAATTAACTTTAGTACATTATAACCCTCCTACAACATGTTCCCAAGCTGACAAAAAAGATAACTCTAAAATAGCGACTAAGATGTATTCACAATTCAAGTTTTAGTGACACATCAAATAATGTCACAGTTAAGTATGTTTGAACCAATGATATTTGCATGGGAGGATCATGGGAATATCTTTTGGGTTATTGAAAACAAAGACGACTATTGTCAGAGCCATTGGTTGGTCAAAATGAACACCATAAAGGATGCTTACCACTGTGAGACTAAACCATCATTTGCTAATGAAACAAATACAAATACAAATGCGTGATTTCTTTTCAGATATTGCTGCAAAGTATCTCACTTCTGACACGAAAATTGTTAGATTTTAATCATGCCAAACAAAAACTTAATTCTTGGAGAGGTTTCCCATGTGATCTACGATGCCCGTGGTGTCTTTTATGATCAGAGAAGAATCACACAGCACACAGAATGGCGCAAAAGTAATTTTTCGGTTTAATGCAGATAACAGACAAGTTTATATACACACTGGAAAAAACGTGACCTAAAACTGTTACTGATTGGGTAAGAAGACATAGTAACCAGAGATGTATGAGCCCACACAAAGACATTCCGTGTATCTTACATATTCATCGTAAAGATCCTATAGACACTGAACAGACAACATAGAAATGTGTTTAGAGAACCAGTGTGAGGCCTATTTTAACACTAACAGTCTCATCGGCATAAACAATTATAGACTGCTTGTGTTGATTTAACAGACAGGCAATGGCAGATTCTGAGTTCTTGATTACAATAGGTTTCTTTTACAACCAAAGTGCACAGTCTAGTGGAACAGCAATTGTTCTACAAAAGATTTAAAAGTCTCTTATATAAAACAAATACAACATGCATGGGTCCAAGAGCAAAGAATCAGGATCATTTGCTCCTACAACTAAGGACAGTGGTGCCCAATGTTTGTCAGTTGCAGCACTGCTTTGTTATTGCTGTAAGAGTAGTACCCTCAGAGCAATTGCTGTCAACAGTTGCGTGTTTCATGCTAATTTCACCAGAATTTTGGTGCTTTGTTGAGACTATTACCAAATATTAGATAGCGTTTTCACTGCTGTGGCATGGCTATTTTTTGTTGATAGGTATCTTAACTATATTTTTGATTTAATTATATTTTCTGTTTAGGACCTTAGCAAGTCTCAAATTAATGGTAGGACAGCATTAAGACAAAAATCAAATCTATGCTTCTGCCTTATTAGCTGTTAGCTTGAATGCATATGTCCATGCAATGTTTTTTTACTAAAGCTAATAGCAAAGAATTTTCATTCAACAGCTGGCTGAGTATTTGCCTGGTGGCATTGAGGCGCTGTGGCTTAGTTGGTTAAAGTGCCTGCCTAGTAAACAGGAGAGCTTGGGTTCCAATCCCAGCAGTGCCTGATGCAGTTTTTTCTTTATGGCTTAAGATTTAACATTGCAAGTGGATAAGATGGTTTCTCTGTGGCACTGAATGGTGAATTGCAGGCTTTGCTCTGAACCGTTTAAAAGCTTGATAGTATTTGTTAGCAATGGAAAAAACTGTGCTTTTATACAAACTACGAGTCTGCCATTAAGACAAGTTCACACACAGCCCAGTTTATAGAAACCGTATCTATTCCTTGTGTAGTAATCCAAGAATTAAATACACAAGATCCAGAAATAATCTTATTACAGTTAAAACTGAAAAATACCAGATAAACAAACACAACAAAGTTCTAAAGTTTGGTCTATTAAACATTAGATCACTTGCACCCAAAGCACTAATTGTAAATGAGATGATCACAGAGAATAATCTCGATGCACTCTGTCTCACTGAGACCTGGATTAAAGCAGGTGATTATATGGGTCTAAACGAGTCGACACATCAGGATATGTTTATAAGCATGAGCCCCGTCAGACTGGTCGTGGGGGGGTATAGGAACCATTTATAGTGCCTCTCTTAATGTTAGTCAGAGATTAGGATTCAGCTTTAAATCATTTGAAATGCTCGTCCTTAAAATTGTACTTTCAGACATAAATAGAAAACTCGCTCTGGTCACCGTGTACAGACCCCCAGGGCCCCACACTGATTTTCTTCAAGAGTTTGCTTGTTTTCTTTCAGACCTCTTGATCGATTTTGATAAAGTGCTGCTTGTAGGAGATTTTAATATTCATGTAGATGATATAAACGATGCCCTAGGAATATCATTTGTCGACTTATTAAACTCTTTTGGGGTTAAACAAAACGTCACCAGACCAACTCATCACTTTAACCATACATTAGACTTAATAATATCCCACGGAGCAGACATCACTGATATAGATATTTTACCTCAGAGTGATGACATCACAGACCATTATCTTATACTGTACACACTACCGGTAGAGCAGATTAGCCGTGTTGCACCACGCTATCGACCTGGTAGGACTATTTTCCGACCACTAAGGACAGATTCATGAATAACCTGCCTGATTTATCTCAATTTCACACTAAACCCATAACTACTAATGATCTTGATAAAATGGCTAACAACATAGACCTTATCCTCACTAGCACATTAGACACTGCTGCCCCTATCCGGTTAAAAAAGGTTAGAGAACAAGCACCTGCACCTTGGTATAATAGTCATACACATGCCCTCAAGAGAACAGTCCGTAATCTGGAGAGAAAATGGAGGAAAACTAAATTGGAGGTATTTAGAATTGCGTATAAAGACAGTATGCTCAGCTACAAACAGGCGCTAAAAGCTGCTAGAGCTGAACATCTGAGTGAACTCATAGAAAACAACAAAAACAATCCCAGGTTCCTTTTTTCTACAGTAGCTAAACTACCTACAAATCGGGGATCTGAAAATTGTGTTCCATCACAGTTTAGTAGTGAGGACTTTATGAATTTCTTCACTGAAAAAATAGATAACATTAGAAAAAAAATTGTGGCAGTTCAACCATCTCCTGAGACAGTGTTACCTTCAACTCCACAACTCCACTATTTGACATGTATAGGACAGAAAGAGCTGTATGATGTTATTATCAAAGCTAAATCAACAACATGCCAGTTAGATCCCATTCCAACAAATCTACTAAAGGAAGTGTTTTATACAGCTGGTGAGTCTCTTCTGAATATTATTAACTCTTACTATCGTTAGGTCACGTCCCTAAATCCTTCAAGCTAGCAGTTATTAAGCCCCTCATTAAAAAACCTAATCTGGATCCAAACACGCTATCGAAATATAGACCAATTTCAAATCTGCCATTTATGTCTAACATTTTAGAAAAGATTGTCTCTGCCCAGGTATGTTCCCACTTGCAAGAGAACAATATCTTTAAAGAGTTTCAGTCAGGTTTTAGGCCCCATCATAGTACAGAAACTGCCCTAGTTAAAATCACTAATGACCTGTTTTTAGCTTCAGACCAAGGCTTCATCTCGCTGTTAGTTTTACTAAATCTTAGTGCTGTGTTCGACACTATAGATCATGATCTTCTCCTAGATCGCTTACAGAATTACATTGGCATTCAGGGACAGGCATTAAGCTGGTTTAAATCCTACCTGTCTGATCGTTACCATTTTGTAGATTTAAATGGAGAGCTATCCAGGCTAATGCTAGTGAACTATGGCGTGCCACAAGGTTCAGTTCTAGGACCCCTGCTCTTCACAATATACATGCTTCCCTTAGGAAATATTATTAGAAGGCATAGAATTAGCTTCCATTGTTATGCTGATGATACTCAGCTATATATCTCATCTAAACCAGGCGATATAGCTCAATTAACCCGGATAACTGAGTGTGTTAAGGAAATAAGAGATTGGATGACCCATAACTTTCTACTTTTGAATTCTAATAAGACGGAGGTTTTGCTCATCGGCCCAAAAACTAGTATACAGAAGCACCAGCAACTCAACCTACATTTAGACGGATGCTCTGTAACCACTAGTTCAACAGTAAAAGACCTGGGAGTTATTTTAGACAGCAACTTATCTTTTAAAAATCATATCAACCAAGTTACAAAAACAGCCTTCTTTCACCTTAGAAATATTTCTAAGCTAAGAAATATGTTGTCTATATCCGATGCAGAGAAGCTCGTCCATGCGTTTATGACCTCCAGAATAGACTACTGTAATACATTACTAGGTGGATGTCCTGCGTCATTAAGAAACAAGCTTTAGTTAGTTCAGAATGTGGCAGCCAGAATTCTCACAAGGTCAAGAAAATATGATCACATAACCCCGATCTTATCGTTCCTACATTGGCTTCCGGTTAAGTTTCGAAAAGACTACAAACTACTGATACTCACTTATAAATCACTTAATGGATTGGCTCCCATGTATCTGAGATCTCAAAACTCTGGGCTTCTAGTAGTTCCTAGAATAGCAAAGTCCACTAAAGGTGGTAGAGCATTTTCACATTTAGCTCCTAAACTCTGGAATAGTCTACCTGACAGTGTTCGGGGCTCAGACACACTCACCCAGTTTAAGTGCAGATTAAAAACATATCTTTTTAGCAAAGCCTACACATAATATACGTCTCAAATCATAACCTTGTGCTCCAGAACATCTGATCACATGCACATTATCAACTTGTGCTGTTAGTCAAGTCAAGTCAAGTCAAGTGGTTTTTATTGTCATTTTTACTATACACAGTGGTACACAGTACACAGTAAAAACGAAACAACGTTCCTCCGAAACCCTGGTGCTACACTAAACAACAAAACAACATAAAGTGCATCGAGTGCAGCCTGGTGCAAACAGTGCAAACAAAAGAACAGTACAGACAGACAGAGTGCAGACAGACAACACAAGACAAGACAAAAGACAAAAACCAAGTATAGCGCCGACTAGTAAACCTACTGTATACTTAAATATACAGTACTGTGTGAGGAGAAATGTAAAAACTATACCCAGGAGAAAGTACAACAGAACAGAGCAATGTAGTGCAAAAAAACAGCAGCAAGAAGGTGCAAAGACAGCATGTAAACATTATACTGTAGTATAAAAGGTGCAAAAACAGCATGTAAACATTATACTGAATACAAGGTGCGAGTATAAATAATAATAAATATACAAATGGTGGTGGAGTGGATTGAGAGGAGTGATGATTGTGTTTAGTCCAGGTTGTACAGTTCAGTAACAGTAACACACAGTGAGTGTGTGTGTGTGTGTGTGTGTGTGTGTGTGTGTGTGTGTGTGTGTGTGTGTGTGTAAGTGAGTGTGTGTGAGTTCTGTTCAGTTCTTTGTGTTGAGAAGCCTGATGGCTTGTGGAAAGAAAGCAGCTACGCTATTCCTCTCCACTGTTTCTCTTTCTCTCCCCATCCCGAGGCTTCCTGAGGTTTGGCCAGCTCCAGTCACGTCCCACCTCATGAAGATTATGGACTTTAAAGAAGTAGATGCCAAACTCGCAAACATCCTGAACCATCTAGAGACGTACCAGTGCCAATTGGATCCCACTGCATGTGTGGAGTTTGACATTGGACTTCCTGAAGTGTTTAAAGGCTCTGGCATGGAGAAGCTGGTGCTGGATCTGTGATGATCACAAATGTTGAGCACAGTAGCTCCTACTTTTATACCAAAGACTGTTGAAAGAACATTTACTTATAATCTTATACTCCAGTGCTCATGTTAGTTCTCACTCTCCAGAGTTCTGTATTGTTGAAAGATTTATGATCAAACTCTTGATGTCACCCAAATGAGGATGGGTTCCTCTTTTGAGTCTGGTTCCTCTCAAGGTTTCTTCCTCATTACATCTAAGGGAGTTTTTCCTTGCCACAGTCACCACGGCTGCTCATCAGGGATAAATGCACACCATTCACCTTGACCGTTGATTTCTGTAAAGCTGCTTTGAGACAATGTCTGTTGTGAAAAGTGCTATAGAAATAAACTTGACTTGACTTGATTTAAGATGAACAGTTATGAGATAGTAAAATACAGCCCTGTGCAGCATAGAGCTTTGTAGCGCAATGGATAGCACGTTGGACTTCTAGACTCAGCGATAAAGCTATTCAAAGGTTGTGGGTTCAAGTCCCACCAGAGTTGTTGTGCTTTTCCACTTGTCTCTCTAGTAACTTTAATTGTACACCAGGTAGATTGAAGAGCCATGTGGCATGTCCGTGCTTCTCGTACTAAACCGAAATGCTTTGTTGGATGCGGTTTTCAAAATAATCTCCTCTTGTTCCACATGGTTCTACTTGTGTGACCAAAACTTTGCTGTAGCCTAATCGGATGTTCCAACAACTATTCCTGACACAGAATCATTCCATACTTTGTGCTCACACATCCAAAGCCCACACTAATTCTTTGATTAGCAAATATTAGGAACATGGGCACAACTGTTTTGTCCTATCAGCACCATCATTTATAGACTGCTTGTTTTGGTTCAACTGGCAGGCAATTGTAGATTCTGAGGTGTTGGTTACATGGGTATGTCTTAAATCCAAAGTGATCAGTCCAATGGTACACTAATTCTTCTAAACATGATTTAAAAATCTCTTATATGAAACCAATACAACATTTCTTGGGTCCAAGAGCAAATGATCTAGATCAGCTGCTCATACCACTTAGGACATTGGTGCTTAATGTTGGTTAGTTGCAGCTCCCCTTTGTTATTTGTCAGAAAGTTAGGGTTATAGGATCCAAGGCAGATGCAAAAGGAGCAGGGGAGAAAGGCTGTGCAGAGCTGAATCGGGAAGCCGATTCAGGGAGTCGATTCAGGGAGTCGATTCCGGGAGCCGATTCCGGGAGCCGATTCAGAGAGCCGATTCAGAGAGCCGATTCAGAGAGCCGATGTGCGCGAAGGGGTGAGGATTCCGAGCCGGAAACCAGAGCGCGTTCAGCGCGAGCCGGAAACCAGAGCGCGTTCAGCGCGAGCAGAGCAGAGCCGAGCCGAACCGGAACACGCCCAGCGCGAGCAGAGCAGAGCAGAGCCGAGCCGAGCCGAGCCGGGGAACCGGCGCGTTCAGCGCGAGCAGAGCAGAGCAGAGCCGAGCCGAGCCGGGGAACCGGCGCGTTCAGCGCGAGCCGAAACCGAAGGACAGAATGTTCAGGTCAGAGACAACGAAACAAACAAAAGAACAAACAAACAAAACAGAATACGCTGGAGAGTGCTCAGGGCAAGCCTAAAGACAATCTGGCACTGACTGGAGGATTCAGGCGTCCTTATAAGTGCCAGAAAATCATACACCAAATCCGTGCAGCTGGTTGGGAGTGGGCGTTTCCTCTGTGGTTGAGGCGGTAATACCTGAAGTGCTCAAGCGGGCTGACAGTACCCCCGCCCAGGGCGGCCCCGGACGCCCCAACAGGCTGCCCCGGGTGGGCCCGATGAAAGCCAGCAATCAGGTCAGGGTCCAGGATAAAGCGGGAGGGGACCCAGGAGCGCCTCAGGACCATAGCCTCCCAATCCACAAGGTACTGAAGGCCCCGCCACGACGACGGGAGCGGAGCAGGCGGCGACGGTGTAGGCAGGACCCCAGCAATGACCCGGGCGGGCGGAGGGGGCCTGGCGGAGGGCACCAGGGAGCAGGCCTGAACGGGTCGAACCCTAGACACATGAAACGTAGGGTGGACCCGAGCGCCTGGGGAGCCTGAGCCGGAGGGCCACGGGATTAATAACCTTGGAAATGGGGAAGGGGCCGATAAAGCGGGCGAGCTTCCGACAGGTGGCCTTAAGGGAAGGTCCCAGTAGAGAGCCACACACGTTGCCCGGCACGGTAGCGGGGGCTAGGCACCGCCACGGTTGGCCCCTGGCAAAGCCTTATGCCATTCTTGAGCAGGGCTGCTCGGGCCGTCCTCCAGCCTCGACGGCAGCGACGAAAGAAAAGGGCGGCAGAAGGAACGGCGGACCGGGGTTCCTGGTTGGAGAAAACCGCGGCAGAAAACCGTGGACCACCTGGAAGGGCGCAAGTCCTGTGGCAGCAGTGGGAAGAGTGTTATGGGCATACTCAATCCATAAAAGTTTGTCCGACCAGGAGGAGGGTTCCCGACTGCAAAGGAGACGGAGACCGGTCTCAAGATCCTGGTTGAGCCTCTCGGTCTGTCCGTTCGTCTGGGGGTGAAACCCAGATGAGAGGCTGGTCGAGATGCCCAGGAGGCGGCAGAACTCCCTCCAAAACTGCGCCGAGGTGGGGTCCAGCGGTCCGAGGCGATATCTCTGGGGAAACCATGGAGGCGGAATATGTGCTGGAGGGCCAGCTTGGCGGTTTCCTTGGCAGACGGCAGCTTGGGCAGAGCGATGAAGTGGCCCATCTTAGAAAATCGATCAATGACCGTCATGACAACCGTGTTGCCACTGGAAATGGGCAGCCCGGTAGCGAAGTCCATGGCGATGTGCGACCACGGGCGTTTGGGATAGGAAGGGGCGAAGAAGACCATGGGGCGGCCACGAGGGTTCTTGTGTTGGGCACAGTCGGGCAGGCCGCGACAAAGTCCCGGTGTCCTTTACTACAGAAGGCCACCAGGCGTGCCTTGACCAGAGACAAGGTGCGAGGCTGACCGGGTGACAGAAGAACAGGGAGTTGTGACACCACTGAAGAACTCCAGGGCGGAGACCCTCGGGGACGAACAGGAGACCAGTAGGGCAACCCTCAGGGACAGGGCCCCTGTCTTGGGCATTCTTGACCCGCTCCTCCAAAGCGAGACTAAGGGTGTGGACCGACACAGACTTGGCAAGGATGGTCTCTGGGCATGGCTCCTCCTCCTCCAGGGCATGAACCCTAGAGAGCGCATCAGGCTTGACATTCCGGCTCCCAGGCCGGTACGAAAGAGAGAACCGGGCGGCCAAAGAAAAGGCCCCATCTAGCCTGTCGGGGTTGAGTCGTTTAGCCGATTGGAGGTACTCAAGGTTGCGATGATCCGTCCAGACCAGAAAGGGACCTCCGCACCCTCCAACCAATGGCGCCATTCCTCCAAGGCCAGTTTGACAGCCAGGAGCTCCCTCTCACCCACCGGGTAGTTACGTTCAGAGGAGCTAAGGCGCCTGGAAAAAAAAGCGCAAGGATGCAGGCGGTTATCCTCAGGGCAGACCTGGGAGAGCACTGCCCCACCCCACACCGGGCGTCAACTTCAACCACGAACTGCCGAGCCGGGTCAGGAAAGATGAGGATGGGCGCCTCCGTGAATCGCCGCTTAAGCTCCAGAAAAGCCTCCTCAGCCTCAGGGCCCCAGAAGAACGAGCGGAGGAAGGCGTCAGGAGGTGGAGGCGCCGCCACCGAACTATAGCCCTTACGGCGGCGATAAAAATTGGCGAAGCCAAGAACCTTTGTAAATGGCGGCGGGAGGTGGGGGTCGGCCAGTCCCGGATAGCCTGGACCCTGGCAGGGTCCATCCGGATATTACCGGCGGAAAGCAGGTATCCCAGGAACGAGGTTTGTGAGGTGTGGAACTCACATTTCTCAGGTTTAACATAAAGCCCGTTCTTGAGAAGTCTCTCCAAGACCTGACGCACCTGCCGGATGTGTTCGTCCATGGAATGGGAGAAGATCAGGATATCATCCAGGTAGACAAACACAAACGTATTAAGCATGTCACGGAGGACCTCGTTGACCAGAGCCTGAAAGACGGCCGGAGCGTTGGTTAGGCCGAACGGCATGACGAGGTACTCGTAATGACCAGCTGGGGTATTGAAGGCGGTCTTCCATTCATCCCCTCCTGATACGCACCAGGTGGTATGCGTTGCGTAGATCCAGCTTAGTGAAGATCGTGGCACCATGCAGGAGTTCGAACGCCGAGGCCATAAGCGGCAAGGGTAACGGTTCCGGATAGTGATCGCATTAAGACCCGGTAGTCAATACATGGGCGTAGGGACTTATCCTTCTTTTCGACAAAGAAGAAACCCGCACCAGCCGGGGAGGAGGATGGTCGGATGATCCCTGCTGCCAGAGACTCCTGGATATACTGGTTCATGCTAGTCCTCTCCGGGGCCGATAACTGATACAGGCGCCCCCTAGGGGGACTGGCTCCGGGATGCAGGTCGATGGCACAGTCGAAGTGCCGGTGGGGAGGTAGCCAAGGCCTTACTGAACACGCGCGCAAGGCCATGATAGACCTCAGGAACCGACGCCATATCGGAGTGCTCGGGAGTGACAGCCGGCAGTGGCTTGGGTGGAGGAAGAGCAAGACAGTGGCCGAAGCAATGCACACCCCAATCAAGAATACGCCTGTCATCCAATCAACACGTGGGTTGTGTTTCCGAAGCCAAGGGAACCCGAGCATAATGGGGGCTTGGGGAGAGGAGATGACCAGGAAGGAAAGCCACTCCCGATGTTGTTCCCCCACTGACATGAGCAGAGGCCTAGTGCGGTGCGTGGCCCGGCCCAAAAGGCTGCCGTCCAGGGCTCTGATCAGCAGAGCTTCAGGCAGGGGCTCCATGGGAACCAGCAGCTGCTGGGCAAGCTTGAGGTCGATGAACTCGGCGTCAGCCCCGGAGTCGACGAAGGCAGCCAACTCCATGCCATCGGGGCCAACCTGGAGGTGGACCAAGATAGTGGGTTTGGAGGGAGCGGGGGAAGCGCGGCTCGTGGGTGCTCCCTCCATTACCGACGAGCCTTGCCTTTACTGGGCAGGATGCGGCCACGTGCCCTTTACCTCCGCAGTAGAGGCAAAGACCCAGAGACCGGCGTTTTTCCTTCTCAGCGGGGTCAGGTGGTGGCGTCCTATCTCCATGGCCTGTGGCGGAGAGAAAGAACGGGTGCCAGAACCCAAACACGAGGAGGAACCGCCGCAGTTAAAGGACTGTGAGGACCTAGGCTCTGAGTTGGGTAACCACGCTCCCGGCGGCGTTCCCTTATCGCCCGATCGATGCGTGTAGCCAGGAGATCAGCGAATCCAGATCCCGGGGTGGATCACGGCGGCAAGTTAGTATAACAGCAGAGGAGGCCCTGGAGGAAAGTGTCATAAAGCGCGATGCGATCCCATCCGCTGTCAGTGGCCTGGGTCCGGAACTCAGCAGATGTTCGCAACAGAGCACCTGTGGTGAGCCGGTCGCCAAAGCGTGTGCGCAAAAATCCCATGATTTCCTGCACGCCAGTAGAGAGGTTCTGGATTTGTTGCTCCTGCGCCGCTTGTTGGCGAGCCAAGGCCGTTAAAGCAGCGCTAGAGGCAGGTACATCCACGGGATCCATGTTGGCCAGATTGTTCTGTCAGAAAGTTAGGGTTATAGGATCCAAGGCAGATGCAAAAGGAGCAGGGAGAAAGGCTGTGCAGAGCTGAATCGGAAGCCGATTCAGGAGTCGATTCAGGAGTCGATTCCGGAGCCGATTCAGAGAGCCGATTCAGAGAGCCGATTCAGAGAGCCGATTCAGAGAGCCGATTCAGAGAGCCGATTCAGAGAGCCGATTCAGAGAGCCGATTCAGAGAGCCGATTCAGAGAGCCGATTCAGAGAGCCGATTCAGAGAGCCGATTCAGAGAGCCGATTCAGAGAGCCGATTCAGAGAGCCGATTCAGAGAGCCGATTCAGAGAGCCGATTCAGAGAGCCGATTCAGAGAGCCGATTCAGAGAGCCGATTCAGAGAGCCGATTCAGAGAGCCGATTCAGAGAGCCGATTCAGAGAGCCGATTCAGAGAGCCGATTCAGAGAGCCGATTCAGAGAGCCGAGCGAACCGGAAACCGGAGCGCGTTCAGCGCGAGCCGGAAACCGAAGGACAGAATGTTCAGGTCAGAGACAACGAAACAAACAAAAGAACAAACAAACAAAACAGAATACGCTGGAGAGTGCTCAGGGCAAGCCTAAAGACAATCTGGCACTGACTGGAGGATTCAGGCGTCCTTATAAGTGCCAGAAAATCATACACCAAATCCGTGCAGCTGGTTGGGAGTGGGCGTTTCCTCTGTGGTTGAGGCGGTAATACCTGAAGTGCTCAAGCGGGCTGACAGTTATTGCTGTAAGCGTGGTACCATGGACATACAAACTGCAATGAAAATCAGCTGAATTGGGTACAACTGCACTGTGATTTCAACACAAAACTTTATAGGCCTTTTTGTCAACGAGCAAACTGTTTGTGGTGGTACAACTCCCTAGCAATCTCAGATTCTAAGGTTTGTAATAACATGGATATATCTTACAGTCAGATTGGACAGTACATTGGTACAGCAGTTGGTCTAAATCAAGTAAAAAATCTTCTTACACTAAAGAAAAACAACAGGCAACAGGGCCTTAATTGTCATACATTCTCAGAGCAGTGGTTCCCATTAACAGACTTTGCCTAGGTCGCCTCATTAGTGCAGTAGGTAGCGTGTCAGTCTCATAATCTGAAGGTCATGAGTTCAATCCTCACACGAGGCAATGTTTTTGTTATGCCTTCATGTAGGAAAGCAAGCACAAAAGTATATTCCTCATAGGAACTTTAATAACTGTAAGGAAAAAGTCGCATCACATGCGTTCACAAGCACAACATTCTCTCTTCTTCTACTTCCCTCTTTCCTCTCATGTAAATCTTTATCAAGAAGCTTGAGTGTCATCTAGTGGTGCATTAAAGTAAGACCATCACCGTTTTCTTTTGAAATCCATGGATTTTGGCTTCTACAGGCAAACAAACTGCTACGAAAATCAAGTAAAACAGCTACAAGTGTTTTCGTCTCATCGGCATGAACAATTATAGACTGCGTGTGTTGATTCAACTGGTGGGCAATGGCAGATTCCGAGTTCTTAATTACAAGGGGTTTCTCCTACAACCAAAGTGCACAGTCCAGTGGTACAGCAATTGTTCTACAGAAGATTTAAAAACCTCTTATATAAAACAAATACAACATGCATGGGTCCAAGAGCAAACAATCAAGATCAATTGCAATTGAGTTCTTGATTACAAAGGGTTTTTATTACAACCAAAGTGCACAGTCCAGTGGTACATCAATTGTTCTGGAAAAAATATAAAATAATATCTTATATACAACAAATACAACATGCATGGGTCCAAGAGCAAACAATCAAGATCAATTGCTCCTACCTCTAAGGACAGTGGTGCCTAATGTTAGTTAGTTAGTTGTAGCACTGCTTTGTTATTGCTGTAAGAGTAGTACCCTCAGAGCAAAAGTTGTGTGCTGCTTGCTAATTTCCACAGAATTTTGGTGGTTTGTTGAGACTATGACCAGATATTAGATAAAACGTTTTTACTGCTATGGCATGGCTATTGTTTGTCCATTTGTATCTTAAATAAATTTGTATGGGTCATAGTTTATGTCGAGAAAATCTATGCTTCTGCCTCTTTAGCTGTTAGGTGGCAGCTTTTACTAAAAGTATAAAACTTTGTACAGTAGGTATACAGTAGTATGTACAGTTACAGATCGTTATGTACAACTCATCATGAATTCACAGTGAAATTTCCTCTGGGATGAATAAAGTGACAAAAACATATAAGATTATTACACTCTGTATGTACAGTTACTTGAGCAGTAGATACAGTTACAGTATGTACAGTTACATAAGAAGTAGATTGTAACACTTACAGTGACTTAACACTAAGTATGTACAGTTACATGTGTAGTAGACTATAACACTGAGTATGTAAAGTTCCTTGAGCGTCAGACTAATACTGGGTAATATTTACAGTTTGATACGCAGTAGATCATACTTTTTTCCCACGTTTTGAACCCCGCGGCTTGAACAAAAAAGCAGCTTATTTATGAATTTTTCCTGGATTTTTTCCGGTTTCACAAACTTCAAGTCAAAAAACTGAGCCCCATAACATTAAACCAATTAAACTTCCGAACGGAAATGAAAAAAACGCACCTCACCTGTGTTCTGAGCTGCACGGCATCGGGAAAAAAACTTTTTTTTAACTACAGCTGCAACAAAAATCATATAAGCAGAGACAGGTTTCCAAAACTCGTGCTTTTTTAAATTTCTTGGCAACAGCGTTGCGGGTTAGTCAAAGAAATTTAGGAATAAGCATCACAAAATAATAAGGACATATTCCTCGGTCTTGTACACATGCAGTAATACCGGGAAATGCAGCGGCAGGCTATTCCCAAAATGCCGCTCTGCTCTTAAAGGAGCCACAACATATTTCACCCATGTAAAGTTCATTAGTTTCAATGTAGACAATGTAGACACTGCGGCTTATAGACAGGTGTGGATTATTTATGTTTAAAATAAAAATCTTTGTCAAATTCAGCGGCTTATATATGAGTGCGCTTTATAGTCCGGAAATTATGGTATGTACAGTTTTATGAGCAGAAGTCTGTAATACTAAGCATGTACCGTTCCATTAAAAGTAGACTGTAACACTAGGTATGTACAGTTACATAAACAGTAGACTGTTACACTGAGTACACACTCGCTGTTTTCCTGGTGCTTGTGTTATCGATGTTGCTGCGCAGGTATTGTGATATTGATCGGGATTTTTTTGAGCTGTCATCTTCCATGCTGGAACAAATGACATCAGGCTGAGGCAAATGGAGATTCTGAAGAGGGACTTCAGGATTCTGGTTGAGACAGCACATCACCGACGATGAGGATCATAGTGTCAGGACCAATTCCCATATAATAGCAAGGATTTAAGCACTTCAGTAGACTTTTTGCTTTAAATGAATAGCTACAGTCATGGTGTCAAGAACACAAAATACCCTTTGTTGATAACTAGAATGATTTTCTGGGCGCCTTCTAGGTTTTTCTGCCCTGATGACCTGCACCCCAGCAGGATTTTAGCGGGAGTCCAATCAGACAACATCTCCAGGATACTGCACACCATCTGACTGGTAAGACATTATGCAATTAACAATGATGATAGCTGTTGTACAACAAACCAGACAGTTACAAGTAAACATATAGCCAATTTTATAGAAACCTTATAGTAAGATCAAGGAATAAAAACACTACAAGATCTAGAAATAATCTTATTACTGTTAAAAATACAAAAATTACAATGGTCTTAATGTGTCTACGGCATCAGGATATGCCTTTAAGCATATGCCCCATCAGACTGGTCATAGGGGTGGTGTAGCAATCGAGCACCCTTCGTCATGTTAGTCAAAGGTTCTTAATGCTGTACATTTAGACATAGATTGAAATTCAAAGATTCTGTAAAGCATTCTCACATTTAGCTCCTAACTTTGGAATAGTCTTCCTTACAGTGTTCAGGGCTCAGACACACTCTTTCAGTTTAATCACAGAATAACACGCTTATCATAACCTGTACATCTGATCAAATGCACATTATCAGCTTGTTAATATTATGAACAGCAGATATGCTTATTCCCCCCACTGCTTCTCTCTCTACCCATCCCAAGGCATCTTGATGTTGCGCCAGCTCCAGTCGTGTTTACCTTTAAAGAAGTAGATGCCGAGCCTGCAAACATCCTAAAACATCTACAGACATACCAGTGCCATTTGATTCAACTGTTCAACTGATGATGATCAGAAGCAAACTGTATTCCTGAGTCAGTGTAGCAGACTGTTGACATTAACTACAGTCCAATCCATCCTCAAAGCACCCGTTCTACTCCGGAACAACTCCTGTGTGAAAAACTATCTTAGTGAACCTGTGCTTTCCTAAGAATCTAAGCTGACCTGCTATGTCCGGCAGCACATAACCTGTGCTGCTGGTGCCCCTAAAGGTCTAGCTAATTTCACGTACCTCAGAATGGAGTCTCCTAAAACCAGAGCTCTTTCAGGTTTCTCAGCGGGTGCTTCACTGAGGAGAGCAAACCTGTTGGACACGCGAGGCGGAGAGGAATGGTGCTCCCGTGGGCGAGCCTTAGCGTTAGCTTTAGCTTTGCAAGTATGCCGCCGAGTCATCACCCATTCGCCCCGCTGCAAGGGCTCTAATGCCGGAGTCGGGGGAATATTACCTTCACCTAGGGCATCCAGACTTTCCCCTGCAGAACCTGGACTGCTCTCACACTTACTACTTCTCTCTAGACTCTGGATGCGCTCCTTTAATGCTAAGATCTTCTCCGTCGAAGAGCAAACTAGCTTACACTTCTCACAGAAGTCTTCCTGGACTTTTCAGCAGCATTTGACACAGTCAACCACAAGACACTTTTGTCAACCCTCAAGAGCCTTGGTATCTGCGGAACATCATGGGAATGGTTTGCTTCCTACCTGGAAGGTCGCTCATACCAGGTAACATGGAGGGAATCCACATCTGCCCCATGCAGACTCACCACTGGTGTCCCACAAGACACTTGGTTTTCTCCTTTTCTCCCTCTATACCCATTCCATTGGTGAAGTCATATCCTCACATGGGTTTTCTTATCACTGCTATGCAGATGACACTCAACTCATCTTTTCTTTCCCTTCATCAGATACCAAAGCTTCTGCTCAGATATCAGCATGCTTGTCAGACATATCTTCATGGATGAGTGCTCACCAACTAAAACTCACCCCCAGCAAAACAGAACTGCTGGTCATCCAAGTGATTCATCTCCAGATCAAGATCTCCAAATAACACTCCACGACTCTCTGCTCTCCCCTTCAGCCACTGCTCGTAACCTTGGGGTAACTATGGACAATGAACTGTCTTTCTTCCCACATGTCGCTAATGTTGCTCGTTCTTGTCGATTTCTTCTCTATAACATCCAAAGGATTCAACCATTTCTGTCCATACAGGCTGCCCAGGTGCTTGTTCAGTCTCTTGTCATTTCAAGACTCGACTACTGCAACTCTCTGCTGGCAGGTCTTCCCCTGAACGCTATTCGTCCACTGCAAATGATCCAAAATGCAGCTGCACGACTTGTGTTCAATCAGCCCAAGTTTTCCCACACCACCCCACTGCTGCGCTCCCTTCACTGGCTTCCAGTAGCTGCACGTATCAGATTCAAAACACTGATGCTTGCTTACAAGGCCAAAAATAGACCAGCACCATCTTACCTCAGTTACCTCATCACATCTCGCACTGCACCACGCTGTCTGAGATCCTCCAGCACTGCTCGACTGGTACCTCCATCTCTCAGAATGAGAGGTAAGTACACTTAAAGGCTCTTCTCTGTTCTGGCACCGAGGTGGTGGAATGAACTTCCCCTAGATGTCCGTACAGCAGAGTCCCTGATTATCTTCAAGCGACGACTGAAGACCTACCTCTTCCTGAAATACCTAATTTAGCACTTTTCAAGTTTGTAGAATTCGAGCTATATTTATATTAAGTTTGTAATCTTGCGTACCAGTGTAGATTTATTCATTACTAGAGATTTAAAGCACTTTTGTACGTCGCTCTGGATAAGGGCCTCTGCTAAATGCCGCAAATGTAAAATGTAAATGACTAGTCCTCGCTTATGTGTTCATGTGACTGCAAGTGTTAATAACCTCACTTTTGGCAAACAGGGCAGCTTGTCAGCCGACGGCGCATGCACTTCCGGTAATTCAACTTCCGGTAGCCCAACTTCCACTTCCGGTGCGGCACCGGTATTTTCTGCGTTCTGTATTTGGGTCCTTCCTCTCGCATTCCTGACAGAACAATCTGGCCAACTATGGACCCCGCAGACGCACAGGATTTAAGGGAGAGTATAGACTTTCTGAAGCAGATCTGCGTCACCCATGATCAGCAGCTACGTGAGCTTGGCTCGGCACTTCAAGGTTTCATGCAGCGCGCGGCTCAAAATCCCAGTACCTCGGCTGTAGCCACACCCGTCGCCTCACCTGCACCATCAACCGAGATGGAACCTGCTCCGGTCGTGGTCAGTTCCCGTGAACCTCACCTAATGCCACCGGCACGTTTCTCTGGGGAACCAGGACACTGCCACTCCTTCCTCACTCAGTGCGGCATTATCTTTCAACTTCAACCCTCTTTTTTTCCCACCGAAGTAGCCAAGGTGGCCTATGTGATTTCCCTGCTATCAGGTCCCGCTCTCCAGTGGGCCACCGCTGAGTGGGAGAACCAGACCCCCCACTGCATGTCTTTCTCCGCCTTCTCTGGCGAACTCCGGAAAATTTTCGACTCCGCCTCTCCCCGTCATGATGCGGCTCGCTTGCTGTTTTCTGCCACTCAAGGTAGGCGCTCGGTGGCTGAATTTGCCGCTGAGTTCCGTATCGCTGCCACGGATAGCGGATGGAACCCCACTGCCCTCTATGACGCCTTCTATCGTGGTTTGGCTGCTGAAGTTAAAGATGAGTTAGCCGCCCGGGAAATTCCATCGAGCTTAGATGGCCTCATTGCCCTCGCAACGCGAATTGACAGACGCCTGCAGGAGCGGCGTGTGGAGCACACCCCTCGGCGCTCCGATTGTCACCGTTTTCCACCGCAATACCGACGTCGAACACTCCCTTGTGAGACTACTGTACCAGAACCCCACTCTCCACCCCGTCCTATGGAAATTGGCCGCCGACACCTATCCTTGGATGAAAAGGAGGCGTCGCTCAGAGGCTTGTGTCTCTACTGCAGGGAAGCTGGACACATGGCGGTTTCCTGCCCAGTAAAAGACCGGGCTCGTCGCTGATGGGGAGGTCCTCGCCGAGCCAAATCCTTCCTGCCCTCTCCAAACCACTCCTAGACATCCGCATCCTCTCTGGCGGACAGGAGCACCAGCTTGCGGTTTTTGTGGATTCAGGGGCAGACTCAGAGTTCCTGGATCAGGATCTAGTTCAGCAGTTGATGATTGAGACTGAAACCTTGCCAGCCACCCTTCAAGTTCAAGCTCTCGATGGCCATCCCCTTTATCAGGCGACCAGTCGCACAAAGCCCCTCTGGGTCACCATTGCCGATCAACATCAGGAGTGGCTATCCTTTTTGGTCATTTCCTCCCCTCACACCCCGGTCATGCTCGGTTTTCCCTGGTTGCAGAAACACAACCCCCGCCTGGATTGGTCCACGGGTGAAGTCTTAGAGTGGGGAGCCTTCTGCCATTCCCACTGTTTAGTTTAGCCATCTGCCTCTGGTACTTTTGAGACCTTGGACCTTGACTCAATTCCCTCTGTGTATCATGACCTAGGTCAGGTATTTAGCAAGGCCCAAGCTTCCTCCTTACCTGCTCATCGGCCATATGACTGTGCCATCGACCTCCTACCCGGGTCCTCGCCCCCCCGGGGACGTTTGTATCACCTGTTGGGCCCCGAGCAAAAAGCCATGACACAGTACATTCAGGACTCACTTGCTACTGGCCTTATTCGCCCTTCCTCCTCCCCTGCCGGTGCGGGGTTCTTTTTCGTTGAGAAGAAGGATGGAACTTTACGCCCCTGCATCAATTATCGTGGTCTCAATAGCATCACCATCAAGAACCGCTATCCGCTCCCCTTAATGGACACGCCGTTTGAACAGCTCCAAGGAGCTTCCGTTTTCACTAAACTGGACCTTAGGAACGCATACCATCTCGTTCGCATCCGTGAAGGGGATGAGTGGAAGACAGCTTTCAACACCCCGTCTGGTCACTATGAGTATTTGGTCATGCCGTTTGGCCTCACCAACGCGCCAGCGGTTTTCCAGGCTCTTATCAATGACGTGCTGCGTGATATGTTGAACCGCTATGTTTTTGTGTATCTGGATGACATCTTGGTGTTCTCCCGATGTCGGCCACGTTTGTTTGGTACTCAGCGCCTCCTCCAGAATGGCCTGTACGTCAAAGCGGAGAAATGTGAGTTCCATGTCTCTAGCACCTCCTTCCTGGGATTCACTCTTGCTGCGGGGAGCATAAGTATGGATCCTGCCAGGATCAGAGCTGTCAAGAAATGGCCCACACCCTCCTCTAGGAAGCAGCTGCAGAGGTTCCTGGGGTTCTCCAACTTTTTCCGGAGGTTTATTAGAGGCTACAGTTCGGTTGCTGCCCCTCTTCACCAACTGACCTCCTCCCCCCGGTCCTTTTCATGGCCTCCCGAAGCGGAGCGAGCTTTCATCAGACTCAAAGACCTCTTCACCTCTGCCCCAGTCCTGGTTTTTCCCGATCCCTCTCGCCAGTTCATCGTGGAAGTCGATGCCTCTGACCTAGGGGTAGGCGTTGTACTGTCTCAGAGGGGCGCTACTGATAATAAGTTGCACCCTTGTGCCTTCTTCTCCCGCCGTCTTAACCAAGCTGAACGTAATTACCCCATTGGTGAGCGGGAGCTCCTGGCCGTCAAGCTTGCCCTGGAAGAATGGCGTCACTGGTTAGAGGGGGCCGAGACCCCTTTCTTGGTCTGGACTGATCACCGCAACCTGGAGTATCTACGCACCGCCAAGTGCCTCAATCCTCGCCAGGCTCGCTGGGGACTTTTTTTCGGCAGGTTCAATTTCTCTCTTTCCTACCGCCCGGGATCTAAGAATGGGAAGCCTGACGGTCTTTTCAGGTTACACTCCCCTGTGGAGGAAGAAGATCCCACCTTCACACCCATACTTCCTCCTTCAGTTACCGTGCGTGCCCTGAACCTTGACCTCGAGGCTAGGGTTAAACTTGCCACTATAGACCAGCCGGCTCCCGAGGGTTGCCCTACTGACAGACTCTTTGTTCCCGAGCAGCTGCGGTCCCAAGTCCTCCAGTGGTGTTATGGCTCGCCTCTGTTTTGCCATCCCGGGTTTCCTCGAACTCTGTCCGTCCTCCGACAGCGGTTCTGGTGGCCCATGGTCCGGAAAGATGTCCGTGAATTTGTTGCCGCCTGTCCCACCTGCACGCAACACAAGAATCCGAAGGGCCGTTCGGTGGGATTGCTACGTCCACTTCCTGTGCCTAAACGCCCCTGGTCTCACATTGCCCTGGATTTTGTTACCGGGCTCCCCCACTCTGCCGGAAGCACTGTCATTCTTACCGTGGTGGACCGGTTCTCAAAGATGGTACATTTTATTCCCCTGGCCACTGCCTTCTGCTAAGGAGACTGCTGCGCTCCTTCTCCTGCACGTTTTCCGTCTGCACGGACTTCCTCGCAACATCCTCTCTGACCGGGGCCCTCAATTCACTGCCGGGTTTTGGAAGGAGTTTTTTCGCCTCCTAGGGGTCTCGATCAGCCTCTCCTCTGGGTTCCACCCGCAAAGCAATGGCCAGACTGAGAGGCTCAATCAAGAGCTAGAGACCGGACTCTGTGTCCTTTGCGCCCAAGATGCCTCCTCATGGTCCTCCAAGCTGTTGTGGGTTGAGTACGCCCATAATTCGTTGCCTACTGCTGCCAATGGATTATCTCCCTTTCAGACGGTTTATGGTTATCAACCCCCTCTATTCTCTACCCAGGAGGCTGAGGCTTCTGTCCCATCTGCGTTGGCTCAGTTTCGGCGCTGTCGACTCAGTTGGAGGAGGGCCCGCACGGCACTTCTTAGAGCTTCCCAGAGCTATGCTCGTTGGGCCAACCGGAGACGCCATCCTGCACCCCATTACCGGGTTGGTCAAAAGGCGTGGCTTTCCACTCGGGACCTTCCTCTCAACGCTGTGTGTCGTAAGCTTGCCCCACGGTTTCTGGGACCGTTCCCCATCTCCAAGGTCATTAACCCGGTTGCTGTGCGCCTCAGACTGCCCAGGGCCCTTCGGATCCATCCTACTTTCCACAATTCCCGACTACGACCTGTCCGGGCATGTTCGTTGGTGCCCTCCGCCGGGCCCCCGCCACCCGCCCGGGTCGTTGACGGGGGTCCTGCTTATACGGTGCGTCGTTTGCTCCGCTCCCGCCGTCGGGGTAGGGGCTTCCAATATCTGGTGGACTGGGAGGGCTGTGGCCCGGAGGAGCGCTCCTGGGTTCCTGCGCGGCATGTTCTGGACCGCGGCCTCATTTCTCGGTTTTATCGTGACCATCCTAAACAGCCTGGAGGGTCGTCTGGAGCCACCTTGGGGAGGGGGGTACTGTCAGCCGACGGCGCGCCACTTCCGGTAATTCAACTTCCGGTAGCCCAACTTCCGCTTCCGGGGCGGCACCGGCGCGACGCGGCGGCCATCTTTGATGTGTATAAATAGACGCCGGCTCCTGTTATTACTTGCCAGATTGTTTTTTGGCTTTGTGTTATGTTTTTTGGGACTATCTTGCAGTTTTTTCCCCTGTGGCTTATTTTTTTGCTTTCACTTTGGATCTCTCCTTTTTCCTGTTTTTTTGCCCGCAGTTTTTGGACGTTTGTTGGTTATTTTTTCCCTTTTTCTGCTCTTTGTTTTTTTTCATGCTCTTTTTAAGGGTAGAACATTTGTTCTCGGACTGTTTGTATTGCCTATGTCTTTCCCCTAATTAAAGACTGCCTTTTTGGATCAATGTCCCCCCCACATCCGAGGGTTGTCCCCCACAAAAAAAGATTTAAAAATCACACTCTCTATTATATGTATTCTCTATTATATGAAAAATATATGTATGTAAACCTAAAATAATTGTAGAAAAAACACATCGCAAAAATGCATTTAGAAACAGTTGAGTTCCCCCCTCCCCTTCCTCACAGTGGTTTGACCCACTGCCTGCTTTCCGTTCATCTCACCTGCTCTACACACACGAGTCAGGTGTGTGTCTGCGGCTTAATTAATGTTCAACTCCATTAACTAGGGGATTTTATTCACTTTAAATAAAGTGATTCTCTTTAATGTAGTTGATGCAGACTCATTCATAAATTATTTGCGGCAAAAATGCTGAATTGGATGTAATTTTCCATGAATCTGCTCTATTATCGATTAAAATATGACTTATCTAGTGAACATTAGCTTGTTTACAATAGCTTGTAGCATAGTCCACTGCAGCTAACACACCAAAGCCGTTTCCCATGCAGTGTTTTATTTGGGACGACTTGGTATAATGTTAACATTAACACACAATTAGCATATTGTTTATCTGTGCATTTACTAAATGAGCACTGTGCTACATCTGAACTGACCACACTGTATTTTTATAATCAGTTTCTATTCTGTTCTTAAGTGTCAAATAATTTTAAATAAAATTTTAAACCTTTTTTTAATTCCTTGTTTTTATTGCTTTGATTTATTTTTTTTTAATGATAGTTTTACTTTATTTATGTAAAGCGCTTTGAATTACCATTGTAAATGATGCAGTCTCTGTGCTACAAGAATAATGATAGAAACAAAGTTTTTCACTGTGGGGACAATTATTTGTGTCCCCCTTCAAAAATTGCTCATGAGAAATTTTATATTCATTGTCCCCCCCTACTATTAAATGAAATTTACGCCCATTGGCCCATGGAGTGACGTTATCACCCGACCTGCACGTAGCCTAGCGTTCACGTGGTCGCTTACAGAGCTCATTAAGGTCCTGTAATGTGGTTGGTGGGTTTTTCCCTCCATGCAGTTTTTTTTTATTTAAATTTAATTACATTGGATTTATTTATTTTCATTTTTTGCCTTTGTTTTATTATTGACCGATAAAATTGTGTGTGTGTGTGTGTGTGTGTGTGTGTGTGTGTGTGTGTGTGTGTGTGGTGTATATCGGTAGAAGAAAGTTAGGGATGCAGCTGCCAGACAAGAGGAAAAAAGGAAGGTTAAGGAGAAGGTTACTGGAGGTGGTTGGAGAAGACATGCAGGTGGTTGGAATATAGAATAGGGTAGATGGTAGTCACATGTAAGGAGTGAGCAGCACCTGCCAGAAATTCCTGTAGTTTCTTCAGTGTTGCTGTTGGCCTCTTGGTAGCCTCAATAATAAGTTTCCCCTCATTCTCTTCTTAACATTGGAGGGTCGTCCTGATGTTTGTAATGTGTCTGTGCCACATTCTCTCCACTTATTAATGATAGTTTTGACAGTCTTTTGTGGTACATTCAGTGCGTTTTGTATATATATATATATATATATATATATATATATATATATATATATATATACAGTGGAACCTCGGGTTCTGACGCCCGGCATACGTATAATTCAGGTTACGAATCGCATCAAAATTTTTGCCCCTGGTTACGAACAATATATCGGGATACGAACATCGCTCACCAAAAAATCGCAGGCAAGTTGGTTGTTTTTGCTCTATCCACGCAGCTCGTCACATCAGTTAGCGTCCTGTGTCCCTAGCGAGAGCATCGTGTTACTTATCCGCTTGAACTTTTCCCAGCAGCAGCGTAACAACTCGTTAGTTGATGCTCGTGGAATGATGAGATGGACAACATTAGCCGATGAATAACCACTTTACTTGTTTTTATGAAGATAGATTAGCAGGGTTACAGTCTTTTCCGAAGTACAATACCCATAATGAATTTCACTCTGGACTTCAATACCAACTGATAGTAGCCTTAAAGAAACAGCTCTCATTTTCCCTCTAATGAAACAATTGTCTCAGCGTTCGTGTTAATAACACTGTCTTTAATATTCTATAATATAATATATAATAATATATAATAATATAATATAATAAGATTCTCCTTCCAAACAATAACTCTCCTCCTCCCCTTCTACGAACGTCGTCTCCTGCAGCGAGTCTTCTCAAAGGAAAGTACCGGTAAAGATGTTTTCCTCTTTTGTATGTTTTTATGTGGTATGATTTTAATATAACATGGTAAATGTAAATAATATTAGTAAATATTGGCTTTATTTTTATTTAAGTAATATTTTTGGTTGTCCAGAACGAATTACCGAAGTTTCTGTTCATTATTATGGGGAAATTTGTATCGGGATACGAACTTTTCAGGTTACTGAATAAAGTACCGAACGAATTAAATTGTAACCCGAGGTTCCACAGTATATATATATATATATATATATATATATATATATATATATATATATATATATATAGTAAAACCAAACTCAACATAGAGCATGAAGACAACATATTTTTTGTAAATGTATTAAAGTAATACTACTGTATAGTAAACATATAGTATACTACTATAGTAAACAGTATGTTAATGCAAATGCTGCCTGTACGAGGGAAACACGCCGAATGAGGACAAATATGCGGGAACCTGACCTGAGCTCCTATTGTTTCATGCATTGGAATGGAAAGTTGAGTGGTTGAGCGCGAGTTGTTTGCGTGTTGTTCGAGTGATGCTTAATGTTCACAATGCTAGTTATCGCTCGTAACTTTTCATAAAAGTACAATTTTAATTTAACTTTCTGATCCTCCTGCAAATAATTCATAAAGAATGTTACTTACATCAGTAAAACAAATGTTTAGTGATAAAAAAAGTATTTTTCGATGGACTTATTTCTATTTTTATATCTGAGCAAAAGATATAAAAGGAAAGTGCTTCAAAAGAAAAGTGCTTCAAAAGAAAAGACACTACGTCTTTTCTTTTGCTCAGATATAAAAACAAAAATAAGTCCAGCGAAAAATACTTTTTTTATAATAATAAATAATAATAAACAATAAATGTGTGTTGTTTTAAAGGATTTTAATTTCGCCTCTTTTTCATAATATTTATTAAGTTATATTTTTAATGTAAATGGAGAAACGTGCACTGCATTAATTGGAACTGAAAGCATAGGATTGGGTGTGAAATGCACCACCTGCCACTGTAAAGAGACAATCAATAACACTGTGCAGATCTATTATGTATTTTATTAATTCAAGTACAAACATTTACAATGCTATAGAAAGTTATCTGTTAAACATTATTTAATGTGATACAATTTCTTGGTTTTGTTTGAGAACAGAGTTGGCTGATCTGCCCAAGGAACTTGGTGACGGCTGGAGGAATGGGCTTTGTGAGGTTTTGCTTCCACGATTCCAAAGACTTCAGAGCGACTTTGGGGTTGCTGGGTGCCAGATCATGAGTGGCATAAACCACAGCGAGCTGCACCTCCCACGGCAAATCTGCACACAAAATCCATCATAAAATTAGGACATGCTGAAGCACTTTCCTGTTGATAGAGAACTAAAAATCTGAGAATAAAGATAAGGATTAATAAAGGACTTGTTTATTTGATCCTTTAGTGATACCATTTTGTCTCCTGAACTTAGTGATGCGTTTTGCCAGATCCTCGACTGATGCTGCCACGTTCTCCCTAAGGGCTTTTTGGCCAAGTTGCCCTGTTTGTGATGCCAAAAAACATAAGTGAAAAACAGAAGAATCCAGAAATAATGTGAGATAATGCTCTAAAACAGGATTTACAGTAAACTTACCAAGTAGCCTGAAAATTGCTGCTACAGAGACGTTTCTGAAATTTGTTTCCTCTGTTTGTGTTTGTTTCAGCCAAGTATTCAAGATGAGCCAAACATCCTTTCTAATAAATGAAATATTTGACATATTAGTGTTTTTGTGGCAGTAATAGAATGGCCAACATTCTTGTACCATCAATTGTAAGTTTATGCAACAAGAATGGAAAATGTGCAGTATTTGGGACACACACTGTCTCATATGAGTCTCACATTTGCCGGTTTGCAATCTATTAAATGTTTTAAAAAACTAGAAAGATGAGAATTAAACACGTTGAAGCAGTTTCACATTCAGTACCGTATAACATGGGAGACGGTCCAAATCCAGCCCAGTTGTGCACAGAGAAGGTCCAGGCTGAATACGTAGTCCCAGGCAGCAGGACAGAGATCATCACCATACCAACTGCTCTTCTGGAATGTCAGACTTTTGTCTTTCAGAAGAGCTTTCAGTGTGCTGGTGATGGTTCTGTAGATGTTTCCTGGAGGCTCCTGGCAGAAAATACATATTTTCTTTAAAAAACAGATCAATGAAACAATGTTTACAATAATATGATCATAACTGAAAGGTCAGAATCCAATCACAAGTGCAGATGATTGAAATACTGAGGTAGAGCTGTAACTGTGCATTCTGCTCTTTTTATAACCTCCATTTAGTACTAAACGTTACTAAAGGGTTTATGTATCAGACAGTAGCAGGGGTAAATAATGCTCTAGAATAGTACATGAGTATGTAATTTAAGACAAAGTTAGTTTGTTTATTCAGTATTCAGCACAGTGTCACATGGTTCTATATCACTTCCTTTATTAGTATATTATGAAACAAAGATTTATTAACTTGCATGTTTATTGCACTGATCTGATCATTATTGTCATAAACAGTGTCATTAAACGCTGGAGTTAAGTGCAGTTTCTTTGCTGCTGGTTATCAGCGTTTACTCACACTAATAATAAAAGACTAAAATAGTGATGTCCTGTAACACTTTTTGCTTGAATGTTATAATACTTAAATAAATACTTATTGATTTAATTCAACATGAATTTATAATGAATTTGCTTCATAGATCACATGGACATTGGAAATTAAAAGTAGATTAAGAATGCTGTAAAACACATGAAAGGTCCAGGTGAAAAACGATGTTTAATGACAGTTCTGGTGACTGTTGTGATGAGAATCAGCTACTTACCGTATCCCAGTGCAGATATTTGCTGAGCAAGTAATAAATCTTTCCGTATGCCTTCATTTTGCACACGATGTGAATGGCTCTGCATAAAGGGCTGTTTTGGGAGAAAACACTTGGCCATGCTGTCACCATGACCATTATCAGTTTTGGGGCTTCAGAAAAGTCTGCAAAGGAAACAAAATGATACCACAGATTTAAAATACACTGTATAGGAAGAAATACAAAACCAAAAACAGAACACAATTGGCTTCTCTGTATCACTGTCCAGATTATTTTTAGTAAATATATAATGAAATATCAATATAATCTCACCTTCTTTAAGAAATCTGTAGGCGAGGGCATGTGCTTTATGAGAGTCTTCCTTTCTTTTGACACAATCCCACATAAACCCTACAGAGAGACTGCAGGAGTTCATGTCCCATAGACTCTTTCTCCGCCTTGATCTTGTCCAAAACCACTTTCAGAAATGTTTCCGTTAATAACTAAATGAGACGGAAGAAAAAGATCAACCAACATCCAACTAAATCAAACATGTATTCAAGTCATGTATTTAATACAAATATTAGGGAGTTAAGACTTGACTGTAGATTAGGTTTAGGAAAACTACTAGACTTTGCATAAACCAAAACCTGGAGTAAACATTTTACATGACAAAAAATAACTACTGTTTAATTTCAGAACATCAGGACCAGTGAATTATGGATTGACTATTAAAAATGAGAAAACTCAAATCCACAGCTAAAGAATTGAATGCACATTGAATGCAATAAAACAGAAGATAATCACTGACCTCGTTTACACAAAACCTGGAAATGACAGATTTTTCTTCATCTGTCAAAGAAGGAAGTTGACAGTTTCCTTTAAGTAGTGCATCAATCCGGTTTGGAGATAAAACATCACAGGAATCCTGCAGTGTTTCTAATGCACTAGTGATGAGGGATTGTGTTGTGTGTTTGTGAGGTGCAGCATCAAATCGAGGCGTTTTAGCAGCACTGGGTGGTGGCATGTCTGATGCAGCTCTCTTTGCTCTCAGGTTTGTCTGGGTTTGATTTCCTGGGAGAGGAGATTTCACATCTGACACACAAGAACACACACACACACACACACACACACACACACACACACACACACACAAACATTAATTGTACTATTCTATACAATACAATGACCAGAATAAATACTTCATTCTGTTGGATGAAGGAAATTGTGAGCATATTAAGATACTAATATTATTATGTTTGGAAGATAATTTTAACAAAGAAATCTTAAAATCTTATTTTTTTTTCACATTCATGATATTTTCTCCATATTGTTAAATTCTGTAAAATACTTTTCCTTTACTTGCAGTATTTTATAACTGTCAGGTCTCTGTTTACCAGACTCAAACTCCTGACTGTTACACATTTAAGTTCATTAGAATGTTTGCATTGGCGACTCTTTCTGCATTTAACAAACAAAAAAAAAATCTGGCCTTGTTGTTCCAATACTTTTGGAGAAGAATGTACATGCTTTTACACACTGAAGGCAGAACTATCAAAACTAAACACACCTTTAAGTTCCAGAAGCTGGTTTTCAACACTGGCCCTTCTGTGGAAAAGAAAAGGAAACATTTAGATAGAACTTTAACTCCAATACATATATATATATATATATATATATATATATATATATATATATATATATATATATATATATATATATATATATATGTTTTTATGTATTATGAAAGATTATTACATACAATATTCAAAAGGAATTGCAAAATGCAATTGTGTTTTCTATATATGCACACATAAATTGTGATATAATCCAAAACAATTGCAAATCTTACATTACTGTTTGCTTTGTCACAAGTGAATGCAGTGAATCTTATATTTCAAATGGAAAAGTCTATTTGCAACTGTATTTCACGTTGTATGAGTTATGACCATGTCACATTGAAATACAATATTAATTACCACGTTTGGGTTTTCACTTTCTCTGGGTCATGTATGTTGCCTGGCAAAACTCTAATGGAAATACAATTCCTTTGCATTTCAATTTCCACAGCTGTGCACTGAAAGTTGTCAATCAAATTTTAGGGGCGGGACTATATTATTAGGCATGTAAGTATTGGGAAGTGATGTCACTCACAGTCGATGGCCAAGAGAAGAAATGCCAGTAAAAAACTTGATGGTTCAGGTTCTCTACTTACATATGAACTATTCAAAACCAAACATGAATTTCCTATTTTGTTTAGAGAATACAAATCAGTGATCAATGATATCCCAAGTGGCTTGTTACAACTTTATAAATCTCATCTTGGTGTGTGTGATATAGTAACTACGTACAACAAACCAACCACAGGTGCCGTTTACCTGTAACAAGTAAACACATACTCCAAACAATTCATAACCTAAACAAGAACGTACAAAAAAGTTTTTTTGGGTTTAAATAATTGATAACATAAACTGGATAAAAACATGGCTCATTTCATACAAATATCCTATTCCAAACAAACAGTTCAGTTTAAAATATTACACTGTATTTATCCTGTTAATTCCATATTTGTGAAAATTATGAACATTGCGGTTCTTTGTAAATTTTGCAACCAACAGAAAAAATGTATTCATTTTTTTTTTTACTTGTGATGTGGTACTTGAAAATTACATTTAAAATTTTATTCATAATTCATAATGTTAAAATTACCAAGTTTTATATTCACAATTGTAAATTTTCTAAATCACTTCCTAAAATATTGCCTATCCTCTGTGAAATACAAAACCTTTTGAACAAGTTTGATCTAATAGAAAAACACAAATCTTCTGTTATTGTCTCGACACTCAGATCTAATCAATGATACATTGTGGTGTTTTTTCGAATTAGTTAGGGGTTTTTTCCCTTCTTTTATTGATTTATTTGTCTGTTGGTTTGTCTAGTGTTATTTAATTACTTATATTTTGTTGTTTGCTTATACTGTATATCTTTTACTTATTTTTTGTTCTGTTAACTGTGGATAGTTAATTGTATAATTCAGTTTGTGTAACTTGTACATTGTATTGTTATTCTTTAAAAAAAAAAAAAAATGCCAGTAACAGACGCTTTTGCTGAATGTTGTAAACAGTGGAGATAGTCTGTGAAATTGAGGGGGACATTATGACGCTCGCACAGCAAGTTGATGACAGTTCATACTACATGGTTTTAAGTTAAATACAGTTTTCATAAACAGAATGTATAAATGTGTGCATTTACTTTTGCATTACTGTAGGTCTTTTCCTGTTTATCCTTTTGGGAATTTGCTGAATCTGTGAAAAGAGAGAACAGCTTTGATTACAAATCATTCAATAATATATTTTTTAAAATCTTAACAATAAGTGTTTTCTCCTTTTTTCAGATTATGCTCAAGGTGATTATTGTCCTCTGGGCAGGAAAATAAAGATTATTTGTCTACACAGTTCCATGACAAAGGGGGCGTGGCTTTGGGGGCGTGGCGCACGCAGTTTAGCTCCTGTGTGATGTCGGGATTTTGCCGGTTCGGTCTTTATGCTCTTTTACTCACTGGACTGATGCTTTTACTTACAGCCACTAAAGGTAATTTGAATTAGTAATGATCATGTTTATGTGACGTTAAGATTTAGGAAGTTTACTGAAGCTGAACTACTTTAATGCTAGCTAGAGCTTCCCGGATGTTCTGTGTAAGCACGTGACTAGCGCGTGACTAATGATGAATCCTCGAACATTAATGAAATCAAATAAGCTGAAGATCAGATTCGTGAACGTGTATCATTGTAGGAATAGATCCAAAACGTGTTTTGAGGTAAATACCGCTGGTGTGTTGACACTTTAGAAGATGAAATTGATCGCGGTTAGTTGCGTGGTGGAGAAGTTTGACACTTAATAGAAGGTAGTCTGTGGGCTGCTGCTCCGCGTTCTGGGTTTTTAACAATACGGTGACGTCACAGAGACGCCAAAACTCATTGTGTCACTTGTTACTTACTCAGTATGTACAGTTATATGAGAAGTTGACTGTAACAATGAGTATGTACAGTTACATGTGCAGTATATTGTAACACTGAGTATGTACACTTGCATTAGCTGTATACTGTAACACTGAGTATGCACAGTTAGAAGAGCAGTAGACTATAACACTCAGTATGTACAATTACATGAGCAGTAGACTGTAACATGGAGTATATAAAGTTAAACGTGTAGTCGATTAAACACTGAGTATGTAGAGTTAAATGAGCACTAGACTGTAACACTGAGTATGTAGAGTTAAATGAGCAGTGAGTAGACTGTAACACTAAATATGTACAGTTGTATTAGCAGTGGACTGTAACACTGCATATGTACAGCTATAGTTGCAGTAGACTATAACACAGAGTATGTACTTTTCCTTGAGCAAAAGACTGTAACACTGAGTATGTACAGTTACATGGACAGTAGACTGTAACACTGAGTATTTAAAGTTCCTTGATCATCAGACTATAATACTGAGTAGTATGTACAGTTTGATATGCATTAGATCATAACACTGAGTATGTACAGTTTAATGAGCAGTAGACTGTAACACTAAGTATGTACACTTGCCTGTTGTTTTTTTCCTGTTGCTCGTGTTCTTGATGTCGCTGCCCAGGTACCTGATCCTGATAATGAACAAAGTCTGCTGAGATGTTGTTCTCCATGCTGGAACGAACGACTTCAGTTTGAGGCAAATGGAGATCCTGTAGAGGGACTTTTCCTTATTCTGGTTGAGACAGTATGTAGCACATCACCCAAGATGAGGATCATAGTCATGGACCGCTTCCCACATAACTGAGAGAAATTGAGCTGTTCAGTAGACTTTTTGCTTTAAATGAATAGCTACAGTCATGGTGTCGAGAACACAAACAACCCTTTGTTGATATCTGGATTTTTTTCTGTGAGTGTCCTTGGTTTTACCTCCCTGATTCTTTTTTGCTGCTTCCCCAGCAGAATTTTAGTGGGATTCCAATCAGACAACATCTTCAGGACGCTGCACTCCGTCTGACTGGTAAGACATTATGCAATTCACAATGACGATAGCTGTTGTACAACAAACCAAACAGTTACAAGTACACATATAGCTAATTTTATAGAAAGTTTATTTAAATATCAAGGAATAAATACACTACAAGATCCCCATCAGACTGTAGCAAACGTTTAAAGCACCCTTCTTCATGTTATTCAAGGATTAGGATTCAGGTTTAAATCATTGCTTAAATCAAGTGCTTATTCTTAATGCTGTACCTTTAGACATAGATTAAAAACCCCTACTATCTCTCGCTCTGGCCACTGTGTATACAGTAGACCCCCAGGGCTCCACATTGATTTTCTTCAAGATTTTGCTAATTTTCTTTCAGACCTCTTGGTCAATTTTGATAAAGTGCTGCTTGTAGAAGATTTGTATTATTCATGTAGATCAGGGGTGGCCAAACAGTCAGAGACCGAGAGCCACATTTTTTACTGTGTTACCGCAAAGAGCCACATCATACACATGGGCACACATGAACATCACCCATCCCTTCCTCTAACACACACACACACACCTCTGCTCAGCCAGATTTATTCTAAATGTCACACACCAACATAATGACAGAAATTGACTCCTACAGTTCTAAGACCACAGGACAGTCATTTTCAACAATGAACAGTGTGTGCACTGTCTCACACACACAAACTCTCAGTTTAACCAAGTCCACAAACAAAAATATAATAATTTACAATAGCGTTTTTCTTTTACTGTGCATGTTACTTAGTGGGACTTTTGGCATTCCTTGCCTTGAACAATCCCCTTCAAATCTGCCTCGTATTCCGTTGTTGCCACTCGAAGCAATTCTTTCACATGGGTGTCAGTCAGACCAGATCGATGCTTTGATTTCACATGTTTCAGGGTAGAAAACAGACTTTGTTTGCGTTTTTTTTTATGTGCGTGTTCACTTCGCTTGTGTTCAATACGGTATTTTCGTCAAATGAGATGAAAATTAATTCGCGTGAGATGAAAATACCGCAAATTTTCCCAGTAGGGGCAAGATTATTTAAGTCTTAAAAATACCGTATTGTACTCAAGCAAAGCGAACACGCACATAAAAAAAAACACAAACACAAACTTTGATATGAACCAGCCAAAGAGCCGCATGCGGCTCGTGAGCCACGAGTTGGCCACCCCTGATGTAGATGATATGAATGATGCCCTAGGAATATCATTTGCAGACTTACTAAACTTAAACTAACCTAGTTAAATAACTAGACCGATTCATCTTTTTAATCACACGCTAGACTTAATAATATCCCACAGAGCACACTAGTTACAGTTACTAGTTTCTTCATTCAAAAAGTAACTCAATTACTTTGTTGATTATTTACAAAAAAAAGTAATGCGTTACTGTTAAAAGTAACTTTTTAGTTACTTTTTTAAAGAACGTTCTTTAATGTTCCTTTTAATGCCCTTGTATGCGTTATGGTCTACAAACACAAAACTGATTAAACACAAAGTAATTTTCTACATTTAGTGAGCTATAAATTAATTATAAATATCTTAATAAAGAATAATAGATTGTATTTGTCTTTTTGTTCCATTTTTAGTCAAATATTCAAAGAAACTAGTTAACACAAAAACAGCGCTAGCAAACCCGGCTAGCATGAAGCTAATGATGATGTTTCCTACACCATTAGCCGAAAGGTCCATTTCTGTTTACTGCAACATTTCTGGAAATATTATCGCTCTTTTATTTTTTTTATTTTTTAGTCAAATTTATCAGCTTTTTTCCTGCAAGTCCATAAATGTAATGTTAATGATCAGGATTAGACAATAAATGAGGAACAGATCGCTTTTCTCCTCTTCAATCCGGTCCCGATGGTCCTGATCGCCTTTCCACCTGTTTGATGGGTGATTTGTTTCTCTATCATAATAATAATAATAATAATAATTATTATTATTGTTATTATTATTATTATTATTATTATTATTATGATAGAGAAACAAATCCCAATTTAATCCCAATTAATTGGATAAACAACAAAGTTTTATAATGAGATGTTTTGCTTATTATAACTGTATAAAACGCTAATTCAGGGTATTTATGTATAAAAATGAACTTTTAACAAATGCAAAAATCACATATTAAGTTTAACAATTAACAATCTTTAATTTAGACATATTAAAGTTTATAGTAGCTGCTTGTTGACGAGTGCATGTGGGATTTCACCTTGAACACATTCACTCATGTTGAATTTCTTCTTTCTGTAAAAAACACTAAACAAAAAACATTTTTGTGTAAATCAATATTTGTATTGTATTTTACTAAGTTGACAAACTTAGTAAATAAGTTGACATGCTAAGTTGACAAACACTTAAAAAATCTATATAAAATATTATACAACATTTTTTATGATATAAACATCTAGAATATATAATGAATTACATTTTGTATAATAATGAAATGATATTTGCATAAATTAAATATACAAACATTGGAAACAGGCATTTGAACGCAGTAAAGCCGCAGTAAATCACGTTTGAGAACAGATAAGTTAACAGATTTAATGAAAAAAAAAGGAAAACATGCATTGGTGTACAAATGCTGTTATTTGCTGCTTTTAGATTTAGTGTTTGTTTGCACAGTTTTAATTGAATCATCACGATGTCCAGTGCGACTGTCCAGAAGTTACAAACAAACAGTGTAGTAGTAGAATATAGTAGACCCTTTAGACCAAACTTTTTTTTTTACTAAAGTCCTGTATTAGATCTGATAGATATGAATTGTGTGTTGACATGACGTCTCTCCTGAAGGTTGTCGGTTACAAGACGGAGACAAAAAGTTATGGACGGCAAACTTTTTAACAGCTATAAAGTGTAATCTATTAATATAAAGTGTGGGTTTGGTCATATGAGGGGATTTCAGTCAGCATCAGGGGGTAATTTTGCTGATGTCGGCATAAAGACTAACAGCAGTGTGTAAGAGCAGTGTCTCTGTTGTGTTACAGATCTATCAACACTTTAATCTCGTAAGGAGCGCGAGACTGAGAGGAACCACCACATCCAGGTCTTCACCAACAAGCAGAAGACCTTACTGAGATGAGAACACCAGGATAACCCTGTCCATCATAACGTGCAGAGGATGGAGAATGTGCAGGTGAAGACTGTACCCTAAACATCTACCACCCCGTGCTGTCCACATTGAAATGATTTGATGCTGAAGTTCAATATTGCAGTTAAATGGGTTACTGGCTGAAAAGGTTTAAGAACCTCCTCTAGCTGGTTCCCTCAAGAGCCTCCTGCTAGCAGTGATGATGATCTGATAAAAACAAAATTAACTGAATTGTTAACAGCTGTGTGTGTGTGTGTGTGTGTGTGTGTGTGTGTGTTACAGACTCGGAATATGACTCCCTCTTTCACACCAAGCCAGAAGGTAGAGCCAAATAAAGAAAATACCCCAGCAGTAGACACAGTTCCACAGCTCCACCTCAAGTTCCAGCTGTAGAACAGAGTCCAGCTCCACCTCAATTTCCAGCTGAAGAACAGAGTCCAGCTCCACCTCAAGTTCCAGCTGTGCAGGATGTATCCATGGCTGCAGCACCTCAGAAGCGCTTAACCATTAACATGTTGGAGTCTGCAGATTTTGAAATGCAGATCCAGATGGCACGTAAGTGTTTTACACACACACACACACACACACACACACACACACACACACACGCTCTCTCTCTCTCTCTCTCTCTGCAGATGATCACCTGTTGCCTCTGGTAGAGAAAATCCACCCAGCTAAAGCGAATGATTTGTAATAAGTGGTTGTAGTAACGAGTGTATTAATATGTTAAATAATATTATATTAAAATGATGATTTGGTTTTGGTCATGTGGAAACAAAACCCCACCCACAAATTCCTCATTTACATCTATTCATAATCACACACATCACTCCTCTATTCACTTTTTATATGCATGTGACACATGGGATAGAAGTGTATATGTGTGTGTTTGTGTGCAGGCGGATGAAATGAACATAATCTTAAAAAAAACAGGAGAAGCAGGAGTCAAGTCGGTGAGTATCCACACACGCACACACACACACACACACACACACACACACACACACACACACACACACACACACATATATATATATATATATATATATATATATATATATATATATATATATATATATATATATGATGTGTAGACTAAAACCCCTCTGCATTTTTCTTTCAGGAAACATCAATGTTTTTCGGCGCAAAGAAAAAGAGAAAGAACAAGAAGAAGAAGGGGAAAAAATTACAATAATAAAAATAATTATACATCATTATTTCTTATAATTCTTTCTTTATAAATAATAATAAAATAATATAAATATGATATTAATCTCGCATGTTATTTTTTATGTTTATATATTCATTTATTTTTTTTATTAATGATTATTTATTATATACAAACATTTGTAAAGACAATCTACACCCTGAAGGCTTAAGCAGATCAGCTTTCTCTGTTTGCACAAAGACAAATAAATTGATTACATTAAATACTGTTTAATTGTCAGGGATCCCCCTGCCACACCTCCCTCAGCCGCTGTCAGGGATTTACCCTGCCACGCCCCCCTCGGTAGCAGTCACACCACCTCATTATCCCGTGCCTGCCTTGACGACCGACAGCTGTGGCTCATCTCGGGTTAGACTATATAAACTCATGTTCTCGAGTCACAGGCTGTCGGTTCTTGAATGTCATGCTGGTGCTTCCCGTGGCTGCTCGACCGCCAGCATTCCCCGCTGGTTCAGTGTCAGAACTCCGTTACATGTTGGACTCCTCTTTGCCGTTGGAGGTTTGCTTTCGTTTTGCTTTCCGTTGGCCAGTGACTTTCATTGTGGATTACTCGTCTCGAGCGGATATCTTTATTTGTTTTTTGAGTTATTTCCGCTTCCGCTTCATCGGCCTGACATTAATAGATTAAATTTGATATTTTTTGTACATAAATTAATAAAATACATAATAGAACTGCACAGTGTTATTCATTGTCTCTTTACAGTGGCGAGTCGTGCATTTCACACCCAATCATCTGCCTTCAGTCCCAATCATCCCCTTAATAACATCAATATGATGCCACAGCTGTAAAAACCATCATTATACAGCATATGATAGATTGCAGTAGAACAGAGCGCATACAGATTCTTGTGCATTTTTCTTACATTACAGTTTTAAAGGTTGACCGTTATATAATGTCCTTTATACTAAAAAAACTTTCAAAATGAACGCGTTAATGATAAATGTATTTTTACAGCACAAATTTTTATTAATGTGCAATTAATGCAGCATGCATTTCTCCATTATAATTACATATATAAATATTATTAAAAAAGTAGTGAAATTAAAAACCTTTTAAAGCAACACACATTTATTTATGACATCCTTTCTTTTTTTTAGATATTGTTAGATTTTTATCATGCCCGAACAAAAACTCAATTCTTGGAGAGGTTTTCCATACGATCTACGATGCCTGTGGTGAGGCCCATCTTAATACTAACAGATATGAAAAAATGTAAAAATAATTTTTCATCACTAAACAAGGACCAACACAGCCCTTTACTCAGCAAGCCCTTTGCTCAGCAAGTATCTTCTTTGGGATGAGGTAAGGAGCTGATTCTCTTTTCATCTTATTTTAATCATCAAACTTAGTATTAATCTACTTTTAATTTCCAAGTGTCAGTGTAATCTAGGAAACCTCTCCAGGAAACAACCTCTATACCAGCACACTGAAGGCTCTTCTCAAAGACAACAGTCTGACATTCGAGAAGAACATCTGGTATGGTGATGATGTTCTGCTTCCTTTGACTACATCTTAAGTCTGGACCTTCTTTGTGCACATCTGGGCTAGATTTGTACTCTGACTAATTTTATAATGTACTGACTGCAAAACGTCTTCAATGTATTTAATTCTCTTTAATGTTTTTATTTTTAGCTATCTAGATTTTTTCTTTTCTCCATTACGCCACAGGCAATAATCTCTGGATATAATCTCTTTTCAGCTGGCAAAACTACTGGGAAGAGACGGCTTTAATGATATGACTCCTGAGGACGTTAATGACCTCATCAATGCCCACTCACAGCCGTTGACTGACGAAGACCTGATAGAGATGACAATGTCAGCAAGCGAAGAAGAGGAACAAGAGGAGTAGGAGTTAAAGAAGAGGAGGTTGGCCTAACACCTCACAACCCTTGTCAGACTGTCCAAAGAACTTCAGCAACTTACTCAAAAATGTGACCCCCATATGTTTGTTGCAGTTCTCAAATGCAATCGAGGGTAACATGTCTGCTTATAAAAACCTTCTCACCCAGAAGAAAAAGCAGCACCAGCAACTCCCTATAACTGTGTTCATCACTCGAAAGAAGACACCAGTTACACCTACGCCTTTAGCAACAACAGAAGTTATGGACGAGGGCGAAGATACTGCAGCACCTGATGAGGAGCTGTAATGCTCTTCTTGGGTACGCAGTACATTCATTTAATCTTCATCATCATCACCTTCATCATTATTAGTACTGCACACTTAATTCATCATCTTCATTGTTTAAGTTTTATCTTCACTGGTGAATACCCATATAGAAGTTTTATTTAAAATGTATGTAGTTTTGAGAATATTGAAGGTTTAAAAAGCAGAGGAAAGGTTCATAAGAGTGTTGATGTGGTTTATAAATCCTTAAGATATACAGGAATTCTGCATACTGTATACATATTAGGTTGCCACTTCACGTTCTTTCACCTATCGTGGGGGTTACGTTCCAGACCCCCGATAGGCGAAAGAACGTGAAGTGGCAACCTAATATGTATACAGAGGAATTACTGTATATCTAAATCTTTTATTTACTAGAGAGGACCTTTGGCTGATTCTGAACTTGGCTGTTGCAAACAAGAACAGAGCAAACACAGTACTGAGACGTCTTTGTAGCAGCAGTTTTCAGGCTACTTGGTATGTTTACTGTAAATCCTGATATTGAGCATCTTCTCACATTATTTGTGGATTGTTCAGTTTTACTACTCATGTTCTTTGTCCATCTGAAACAGGACGACTTGCCCAACAAGGGCTTAAGGAGAACCTCCCAGTGTCAGTCCAAAATCTGACAAAAAGCATAGTTGTGTTTGGAAAAGAGAAACTCCGGAAAGATATCATTAAATCTTTATTCTCTGGTTTTTAGTTCTCTATCAACAGGAAAGTGCTTCAGATTTGCCGTGGGAGCTGCAGCTTGCAGTGGTCATGGTGGCAAGACATCACAAAGCTCATTCTTCCAGCCGTCACAAGCGCCTTTAGACTCTCTTTATGAATAATTTAATAGATTACTTTTATAGTGATTTACATCTAAACATTAGACTCCATGATGGAGTCATCAGACAGTTTGGATCAGGACCAGTAAAACCCATCACAGTGAGCACTGGGGCCTCAGGGCCGTATCCTCAGTCACCAGCTGTTCACACTGTGATTCATAACTGTGCTGCAATGCACAGCTCAAATCATCAAGTTCACCAGTCACATGACTATGGTGAGTCTCATCATCAAGAACAACAAGACGGCTTTCAGACAGGAAATGCAGTGGATAATGGAGTGTGTGATGGTTGGATGCTGGTTTGTGATGGTTGAATGCTGGTTGTGATGGTTGGACGCTGTTTTGTGATAGTTGGATGCTGGTTTGTGAATGGGAGGAGGAGCGGGAAAAGCATAGGAAGGAAAAAATGCATAAAATCGCATGGAAACTCTGGGATATTTTATGAGGGTAATATCGTCGCTACTGCTAGAGATGAATGTGGCAGTGCAGCTGTGGCTGCAGTGAAAAGCAGACTTGTTGAATTGTGTTCACTGGGTTTCCTGCTTTAGTTAACGGCATTCATTCACGCTGTATGAAATGTCTGTGATGCAGCGCTCTGTTATACTGCATATCTGTATAATTCTATAGCTGTGGCATCATAATGATGTAATTAAGAGGGGGATTGGGACTGAAGACCTGCCACTGTATAAACTATTAGAGACAACGAGTAACGCTGTGCAGATCTACTGTGTATTTTATTTCTTCATGTACAAAAATATACAATGTTATAAATGTAATCTATAAAAAAATATTCATAAAGAGATCACATTTTCAGGCTTTATGTGATGATGGAGGAAGCTGATCTAAGGCACTTGGTGAAGGCTGGGGGAACGAGCTTGAATGTGATCTTGTTCTGCTTCAGGATCAGTTGCAAAACAAAGCCCAGGTGCTCGTAAGCTCTTAGTAAACGCTTCATGGAGAAAACATGAAAAGGAAAAGCATTTAAATACATGCAAAATTATTAAATACAACATGCTCTTAAATGAAAACACACCCAAATACACAGGACCAAAAAACAGTGTAATTAAAAAAGGGGCTTCTCTGCATTGAATTGATGCTTTTTCTATAATAACTTATATAAAGTGGCAGGAAAATTCTTTGGGGATTTTAGTCACTTACTTTACAAAAACATGCTGTATGTTACCACTGAAATGTTGCAGTAGTTTTATAACGTGAACCTGGACTTTTTAACTGAAGATTAATGCGTGGAGTAGAAGAAACTAATAACACTCTGTTAGATTTTTATCATGCCCAAACGAAACTTAATTCTTGGAGAGGTTTTCCATACGACCTGCTATGCCCGTGGTGCCTTTCTGATATCAGGGAAGAAGAAATACACAGCACACAGAATGCATGTTCTTCCTCTTCTTCTCTTTATTGCAGGTAGCAGAACGTATTTATACACATACAGAGAAAAGAAACCTGACCTAGTTGTTTCCTGTTTAGACAAGAGGATATACTAGTTGGCGATGTGAGTCCAGATAAGGACTCCTGTTTACCTTACAGACTAACATCGTAAATATTCTATAGACACTGAGCAGACAAAGGAATGTGTGAAACAGTGTGAAAACCATCTTAACACTAACACACTCATAATGATAATAAGAGAAATAGGTAGAAGAAGCAGAAGAGGAGGAAGAAGAAGAAGAAGAACTGCATTAGTTATAGAAACAGTTGTCAGTCTCACACTGCCCTCTAGTGGCACTGTCAGTAATTGATTGTTGCTTATTTCTGTGTAAAGATTATTAATCATTTGTTTGTTTTATAATATGTTTATGAATTCTCTCTCTCTCTCTCTCTCTCTCTCTCTCTCTCTCTCTCAGACCAGAGTACAGATGTGTGATATTAAGGAGATGTGTGAGGATGTTATCAGTGTGTCTGGCTACAAACTACTGATGTTTCTGGGAGTGTAGATGAGAGAGCTGGTAATAAAAATTATTATTAAGTAACTGAAAATATTTTGCCATTGTTTAGTGGCTGTTCCTCTGATGTAGTGACTGGCAGTGACTCCACCATGTGCAGTAATTGGGTGGCAGTAGGTGGCGCAATAATGGCCTTGTTTATTCATGACAATAGAATTAATGATGCCAACTTTAATAAAAAATAAAAAAACAGAAAGGTGAATGAGAGAGATCTCAAAGTGAGCTACCTAGTAGCTGAACTCGTAGCCTAATCAAAAAAAGCCCCACACTGTGGCAGAGACATTAATGCTACCTGCCTGTCAACAAGATGCTCGGCCCTGACGCAGTTAAAGAAATAGCTAAAGTTCCTCTCAGATTACACAATTACCAGACGTATTGATGAAACTAAAAACAGAGAGACACTGAGAGCTGCTGAGTGTGTGTGTCTTTCCTCAATTCCTGCAGGAAATCAGTGTTGTGTTCATCTAAACAGCCCCAGATTTCACACTGAGTGACTATAAACTAACTGAGAGACTGAATTAGAAAGAAAGGAGACTAGTGGTAAATCTTTTCTATAGTTGTGAGGTGACTGATACACAAAGCCATGGAGCAGTTGGACACTGGGGAGACAATCAGATGAATAAAAGTAGAAAATGTGATAAAAACCGAAAGTTTATTGTAAGATTTGAGTTATAATTGTTCAGATGCTCAGCATAGCAGCAATGAGACAAACTTCACTTCACTACAAAAAAAATATAGAAAAAAAAGAAAACAATCCAGTGTTATTTAAACTTTACAGGCAAAAAATAAAGAAAAAAAAGAATAAGATATTTTCTGTTATTTTTTGCATTGTTTATGTCAAACATTAATCAATACATAAAAACACACAAATAAATTAATTAATTCAGGCACAGATGCAAAAATAAAATAAATAAATAAATAAAACAAATAATAAATAAATAAATAAATAAAAACACCATCAACCCATTATAGGACCTTATTGAACGCAGTTACCGACCACGTGACCACTAGGCTACGCGGCAGGCCGGGTGATGACGTCACTCAATAGGCTGCAACATACAAGTTCAATGATTGGCTGAAACTTTAAACAAACTCTGCATTGATTGGTCAGTTGACAGACATAATAGGCGTGGTCAACAAACAGCACTGCAATCCATCAACTCACTCTTGTGTGTATCTTAGCAACTGTAGTAAACAAACCAGCAGCTAATAATCACGAGGCGAAACGTTGATTCATTTTGATCGCGTTTTCATATTTTTGTATTTTTGCAGTAATGAACTGACAAATTGATTCTGTTTCTCCATGTGGTGACAGCCACTGGAACACTCCAGTAGAAAGGTGTGTGTGTGTGTGTGTGCGCGTACGCGTGCGTTGAGCACGTGGGTATCATCTTAACAAAACGTTCTCACAGTCTCTCAATCTCTCTCTCTCTCTCTCTCTCTCTCTCTCCAAAACCCAGACAAACCCTCAAACAGGAGATGCTCCCAGCGTTAACAATATTTATATTGATGTCATCACTCCTGATTATATGATATTACATGAGCAGGATACAGACCGAAGTAAGTTCCTCTTCTAAGCAGATGCTGTTACAGAACCACTGTGTATGAGTGTGTGAATGAGTGTGTAAACGAGTTTTCCGAGCGGTCACTCGGTTGATTTTTTTGCTTTGTTACACGAGCAAAAAATTGAGCTCGAGACGCTGCTGCTAGATGGCGAAGTGAAGCCAGAAAGCGACGACTGTGACGAAAATTTTGATAAGCAAAGAAGAAAAAGTAAAAAATGTAAAGTTTAGGGATATGTAGTGTACATGAGTAATAGAAAAAAACAAGTTTTGCCTCCGCCTCCGCTTATCGTCTCTACCTAACCCCCACCCCCACTCCTTCACCGGCGTTTTCGTTAGCTAAAGTCGTCTCATTTCCAGGGTAAATACACTTAATAAAACCTTATTATATCTTTACATACTCTTTCTATTATAGTTTTTATACAAGATTTGTTATTTAGAAATGTATTTTCCTAATTTAATAACATGAAACATAAAAACGGGGTGTCATTTTGAGGGTTGGAACGGATCAATGCCATTTTAAGTATTTTCAATATGGAAAACTGATTTGATGTGCGAGCAAAATGAGATACGAGCTTGTCCACGGAAGAATTAAACTCGTAGGTCAAGGTACCACTGTATTTAATTTTAGAGCATGTTGAATTTAATTACTTTTGCATGTTTTTAAATGCTTTTCCTTTTCATGTTTTCTCCATGAAGTGTTTACTAAGAGTTTATGAGCACCTGGGCTTTGTTTTGCAACTGATCCTGAAGCAGAACAAGATCACATTCAAGCTCGTTCCCTCAGCCGTCACCAAGTGCCTTAGATCAGCTTCCTCCATCATCACATAAAGCCTGAAAATGTGATCTCTTTATAAATATTTTTTTATAGATTACATTTATAACATTGTATATTTTTGTACATAAATAAAATACACAGTAGATCTGCACAGCGTTACTCATTGTCTCTAATAGTTTATACAGTGGCAGGTCTTCAGTCCCAATCCCCCTCTTAATAACATCATTATGATGCCACAGCTATAGAATTATACAGATATGCAGTATAACAGAGCGCTGCATCACAGACATTTCATACAGTGTGAATGAATGCCGTTAACTAACTAACTAGCACTGATAACATTTATCATCACCCCCTAAACTTCCAGCATCATGTTCATAACCCTATCAGAAACTCTCTTCACCTCCACTAGACTCTTACTGCACTCTTCCTTCAGAATCACCCCTACACCATTTCTCTTTCTATCCACACCATGAAAGAACAGTTTAAACCCACCTCCAGTGTTCCTGGCTTTACTCCCTTTCCACTTGGTCTCCTGACCACTAGGGCTGAGCGATATGGCCAAAAAAAATCCCAGATTTTTTCACAAAAAATCTGATTTGCGATTTAAATCGATTTTTTCCCCCTGCTTAAAATCAATCTGCATATGACAAAAAAAAAAAAAATTGGTAACTTTATTAAATAAAGTTTATTTACCCTTCTCAGATGTTCTCCTGCTTTTAGGATCATGTCTGTTTTATCCACCTGCACACAAACACACACACACACACACACACACACACACACACTTCTATCACACGTGTGTCAAATGCATATAAAGAAAGTAGAGAGTTTATCAGAAATAAAAAAGTTGAATATTATTAGAATATACATTCATCACTACAACCACTTTTTACAAATCATTTCTAAATTTAATACTACTAATTGTGTGTGTGTGTGTGTGTGTGTGTGTGTGTGTGTGTGTGTGTGTGTCAGGATCTGAAATCATGTCCACTATCTCATAGTTGTTACGCCGCACCAACTTCAGTGTAATTTTATTTGCTTCAGCAGGGTGGATATTGTCTACTAGAGGTAACTTGATCAGAGAGGAGAGAGAGAGAGAGAGAGAGAGAGAGAGAGAGATCATAAACATGTGTGAGTGTGTGTGAGTACAAAATACAGTTTTCATACCAAACAAATTGCTGGTGTTTAAAATGTAGAGCAGAAAAGGAGGAATGAAGGAGGATGGATGGATGGACGGATAAAATGTGTTGGATAAAATGACATTAGGATGGAAAGAGGAAGAAAGTGTATGAAAAGAGAGAAATAAAACGAACATTTTGGTGACTACACTGCAGTAAATTTGATTATAAAATTATTTTAAAAATGACAGACCGATAAACATATAGACAGATAGATTGATTTTGGGCCAATACGCCTCATACTGTTACATCTGCTTATCAGAATATTCTTTTTCTGCTTAATTAGTTGATGGTGCTGGAGTCAGACACACACACACAAACATGGGTTTCAGTTAATTAAAGTAAGCACTTCATTAATTTGTGTAATAAAATACTGGTAAATATTCTGTTTATGATTACACAGATAAATCATGACAGGTATGTAGACTTGAAGCATGGTGGTGGTAGTTATAGCAGTGTTCATCAGGAGGTTTGGGGAAAATGCTCAGGATTGTGGGTAAAAAATCAATTCCATTAATTTTTTTTTATTTATATAGCACTTTTAACAATGAACATTGTCTTGAGGCAGCTTAACACAGATAATGTGGTAAGAAAGAATTAATAATATTAATCTTTATGAGTGTAAATTTGTCACTAATGAACAAAGCTGGTGGCGACTGTGGCAAGAAAAAACTCCCTGAGGCATAAGGAAGAGACCTTGAGTGGAACCAGACTGAAAAGGAAACCCATCCTCGTCTGGGTGGCATCAAATGTCCATTTCTACAGATAGGCGATGCTGAGGTGCAGTGATGGTGATCAAATGCAAACTGTAGTCCTGAGTCAGTGTAGCAGACTGCTGACATCAACTACATTCCAAATCCGTCCTCAAAGCTCCTGTGTTACTCCGTCATTTCATGGATCTGCAGGCTGTTTTTGTGAAACCATCCCCAGCTGCACAGAGAGGCCTCCAGTGGAAGAGAACGCCACCCAGAGGCAGTCCGGAACAAAGTGGGCAGATCTGAGGAGTGGGATGGATAGATGGATGGAAATATATGCATACAAGAAAAAGAAAAGATTTTCCAGAAAACAGGAGGCAAGACACTGAGGTGGAGGGGCATCTTCTACATCTACGTCTACAATTATTTATTTGTTTTTGTAATACATTTAGAAAAGTGTCAACCATATTGAGGTGAATGCCAAGCGGTGTGTGATTAAGAATCTACTTTTCTTTTTTTTAGTTCTTTAGATCAACATATAAATCACTGTAATATATTATAGGGTTGTTTATCTGTTCTTATAGCTTCATTGTCAGTGATATTGTTCATCCATTTCTGATGGTTCTTTGTGTCCTTCAGCCTGCTGTCCTTCATCTTGCAGTTTGATCTCAATCATGACTCGTTTCTGTGTAACAGAATGCTGATGAACAGAGAAGCTTCATGTGTGTACATCTACATGTAGAGAAATGTATCTACCTTGATGTTATCTCTTCTCTGCATCTCCTCTCCTTCTGGTTCTGCTGGAGAATCTGCCTCAGAGCAGTTTCCA